>NC_136482.1:19748527-19761027 GCF_053919585.1 Euprymna scolopes | reverse complement strand
GCCTTATATATATATATATATATATATATATATATATATATATATATATATATATATATATATATATTAAAAAGTTTGACTCATGTCTTTGAAAACCTACATCACAAATTTCAAGTGGTTAGACTTTCATTCCTTGATAGCAAAATTTCTGGTGGAAAACCGATTAAAAATATTTCCCCAAATCTCAATACTCTTTATGTCAAATCTCGAGTCTGTAGACTAAAAATTGACAGAGTAGTTAGGTAGGGAAATGTACACACAATTTCACTTTTATATATATACTAGCATTTCAGCCCGACGTTTCCCGGGTGTTTGGAGGTGTATGCTGGGCAAAAAAAAAAAAAAAAGCAACAAAAAAAAAAAAAAAACAGCAACAACAAAAACAAAAGGTCAATTTTAAAAAATTTGACCCCTATTATGACCCCGTAACATTTATTGTTTTGGGCTCAAATCGAGTTATTAAGTTAGATCCATATCCAAGGAACCTATATCTAAAATTTCAAGTGTGTAGACCCAAAATTGTGGGAGGAGTTTGGTAGAGTTCTCAAAGGTCAAATCGTTGAACTTTGACCCTTTAACAGCCAAATTTCTGGCCGAAAACCAATCACATCGATTTTCCCAAATCTCAGTACCTTGTATGTCTAATTTCGAGTCTGTAGACTAAAAATTGACAGAGTTATTGCGTAGGGAAATGTGCACAGACACACAGACAGACACACAGACACACAGACACGTTCACTTTTATAAATATATAGATAGATAAGTACTGAATTCAGCTCGTAACCAATCCTTTTTAATTTGGGAACACTGCTGCTAAGCGTTAAAAAGGATAATACGAACTATCTTAATTTTAATTATTTTAATGCCAGCGGAGTAAAGAGGGACTGGATGCCCTCATGAAAGTTTTTTAGAGGCGGCGAACTTTAAATTAAAATAAATCACAGAAAAATATTTTTATCATACAACTATGTGGTTTATTCCAAAGATTTATTTTTTGGCATTTATGATTTTAATACAATTTCGGGCATATGGCACCATAGCTCGCGTGTATTTCAATTTTCACAAACTTTACGCATTAAATTAGGTTACATTTCAGCAATAACACACTAAATGTTGTCTTCAAAGTAGTCTATTGTGTGCGGTTTATAAATTCAGACATGGGGCTTTAGATAACCACAAAGAAAAAAAATCTAATAGGATTGAATCGAACGAACGAGGAATTGTTCATTCATCGAATGTTTCTCTCAGTAAATTGATCTTATCGTTAGCAATTTGCACACGTCAGTCTCTTCATCGTGAATTTTCAAACTAGAACTCAAAATAACCGATAGTTGCTAAATATGCAATTAAAAAATAAAGTTAACCTATAGTTGGCTCTTAAAAACCTGTACTTCCGATTTTTATGAAAGTTTAATAATAGATATTTGACATAAAGTCGAATAGAAAGTGGACCGTGGTTTTACTTTCATCACTCGCGTAATTTTCACTTTTCTTATTTTGTCATTTAGTCCTTACGTTCCTGGAACAATGTTTCTAACAAAGGGGTATAATTTCTGTTTTCGAAATCTATTTATTAATAATTATCGTTGGCTAGAGTTTTGATTTTGAAGTATTATTTTTAACTTCTTAAATCAAATGGCTTTATGCTTTGTCTAGAGCGATTTTCATAAAAAAAATGCATAAATATATTCTTAATTTAAGTTTTTTGGAGTATAGGAATACTAGTTTGTCGAGTCGATACATTAATGGCCAGAGATACAAAAATAACCCCAAATAGACGGAATTACTGTCGCGCAAACGATTTCCAACATATAAGGAAAAATATGCAGACATGCGCACGCATACACATTGTTGCTGGTAGGTATATTATGTTTTACTAGGTGTGGTCACCGCTTATTAACTCCCAAAGGCCACTCGAGGATAAGGATTAATAAGTATCAGGTAGACGGTGAGACAATTCAGTGAGAATCGATAATAGTGGAATTTGGGTAGAGTTTAACTTTTTTAGAGGACGGCTCAACAAGAACTTATTTACATTAGACTTAAAAAACAACCATGTTATAGTCAGCTGGATAGCGGCCCACGATATTGTATTCGACAGACATTTTTAGGAAAGTAAATTTGCTCATGAAGCTTTGATTTAGTTTAAGGCACGGATGGAGAGTGAGAAAAGTTGTTGCCAGTTGTAGGTAGACGAATAATAGTTGCAAATGTTTTATGCCATGAAAATAACAATATGGCAGAGATACACTCGCAAAGTGTTTTATGTGAAAAAAAGTTAGTCGGATGCGAAAATGTGATCGACCACACAGACTTCGAAGACGGTTTTGTACCCTGTTAAGGCAGGAAAAGATATATATTAGGAGATAATGGAATTTGCTGCCTCAGATTAGTCTGTTGTCAAATTGCAATATCTACTGTGACTGCGCAAGCCTAACTTGGATCGACAGGCTATATTGTAGACTAGCATGTGCCTGTGCGACTGAAAAAAAAAATAGCTGTAGTTGGCAGGCTCGAACCTGAAACGCGAAATAGGAAAAGAAGGAAAAAAGGGAGCGCGCTATCTGTCACGGTTACGACGACTTATGACGTCATGACCCTTCACAATAACGTTTTTTAAACATACATTTAGTTTGCTACGCATATGTGACTTGCAAAAATCTCGACGCAAAAAGTGATTCCTCCTTGCAAGAAATGGTCCAGTTGACCACTCCAGAATTAATCTTTTTTTCTAATTTTCAGAAATAACACGTCCGCGGGATCGCTTTTTCAGATGGTACCGGTTTCGACGCGGCTGACAAAAGTTTTAGAGAGATATACAAACATACATACATTCACACACACTAACAAACAAGTGAGATTTATATCATGGATGTCATAGATGTAGGTAGTGTCTGGTTGCAAGAGCTCTGTTGCACCTCTCAGCCGTCTGTTCTCTCTCTCCTCTCTATAATGCTAGCCCTCCTCTCCTCATTTCTCTTGCAGTATAATAAAATGATAGTAATTAATAATGAAAGTTTTCACTTTTTAAAAAATTCCAAATGTACATGTGCAAAAGTTAAAGATCTCCCTTAAAAGAACCTTGTTTATTGAGTCGGGATCCGTCTATATCCGGAGAGAATAGAGTAAATTTGTCCTTTAAATTCATCCATTGGCGAATTACAGTATCTCCTCTGACTGCGCAGGCCTATCCTGTATCAACGAACTCTGTTACAGATGTCATAGATGTAGATGGTGTCTGGTTTCGGGAGCTCTGTTGCAGTCCTCGCCTGTCCGTGCTCTCCCCAATTGTTATACTGCTGGTCTCTCCTTTCATCACTCCTCTTTGAGCATGACTTTACAGCCCTTTTCCAATTATTGCAATCTTCAGTCACATTCGGTCTCATGCCTCATTTGCAGTTATCCTTATAGTGTAGGAAAGTCTTCTTATTTGCAACCAGTTGTAAGCTCTCCATAAAGAATATTTTTTGAGATCCTCTCGTCGTTAATTCACCTGGCATGGCCGTGCCATACGCATATATTCATGAATACTTGAAAAGCAGGGCAAACGTGTCCGCAATTTCGAAAGAGAGAAAGAGCATGAGAGATATAATCGACCAGAAGTTTAATAATAAAAAAGAAGTGGTAAGTTACAAATCTAAAAAAGAGAACAAGGTAAAACATAAATAAAAAGATAGAACGCGCTGAGCGCCATTAATTTCAAATAAGCAAGATACTGCTTATGGTACTTACCGAAGAGACCAAGTGAAAGTTGCCAACATCCATGTGAAAGTGGTGTATGGAACCAACTTAATTAAAAACTTTTGACCAGTTCAATTTTGTTGCCAACATTGGTTTCCACGATCATTTCTAGATACAGATACCCACAAGAGGGACCAAGTGAAGGTTGCCAACATCTATAAGTGAAAGCAGTGCTATGCAACCAACTTGATTCGAACCATTATTGATCAACTTGATTTAGTTGTTAACATTGTATTTTATTATTCTTTTTAGATTTAGGTACTCACATGACGTATAACGTTGTCTGGCGACCAACATTTTGTAGTTTTCAGTCGCAAAGAAACCAAAGAATAGAAAAGAACTTCAACTTGTTTTTTTTTTGTTGCACAACGACATTTATTTCCTCATTCTCCAGCCGCGCATATGACTTCTCGTTACTACGGCTGTGGGGTCTCTCATGCGATCGTTTTCTGAAACGTGCCCTCGAACGTCATGCACATCTCTAACGTGATCTTCCCCTCGAACATGTTCTTTCCTTTCTATAGTCATCTTTTTCCTTACCGTAACGTCATTTCGCTCACGGCTCGGTATTTGCATATAACTGTTCACACCATGTTACTGAGCTATCAAGTGAACGTTGCCAACATCCATAAGTGAAAGCTGTACTATGAAATCGACTGGATTCGAACTTGATACACCCAGGTCATCAGTTTGCGCTGTTATACACTTTTTCACCATTTCTGAATTTCTATCTAATAATGGAGAAAGCAAAAGTTTTTACATCGAATTTCTTAATCACTTAATGTGTGTATTTTCCTTTTTGCGATCCCCCTGAGGGTTTGATCCCGCGCCTCTCCTGCTGATAAGTCACTTAAAGGTTTGTTGATGAGCAATGCAAGACTAAACAAGACCCATTCCTTTATACGCCTGCCCGAACAATTATTTCACCACTCAAGCGGATAGATATTGGCAACGACAACATGGTTCTATCAAGTGGACCCCTTTCTGGGTTACTGTTAAAAACATTGCATCATCACTTGTTTAGTTAGATGTGCAGATGCAGAGATGGTTGGCAAGTTGTCACATCACCCAAGGATGATACTTGATATCCTTTAGCCAACCTAGGCTATGCCCCAAACCATTAGGCTCTACTTTGCTGGGATGAAGTATAGTCATGCTCGTGCTAGAAGATATCCTCGTATATATTGCTTTCTCTATCGAACGAACGTTTTTTTTTTTACTCCAAAGCAAACAAGGATATTACCATTTGGAATGTGAAGGGCTACTATTTGAGATCGTGTCTATTAGAAGACAGTTGGGAGTTGAGCAGCGAGATATCTGTCTACATTACATTTAAACTTCTGTAGGTCATTACAGTCAAGGAAGCAGGGAATAGGAGGGAATTCCAAAGTCTAGCAGTTTGAGAGCAGAAGCTATTATAGTAGAAGGCTTTCTAGCATCTAGGAACCTCTGGGCTGAAGGTGTGAGATTTTGCTGCTCGTCGGGTTAGTCGTAAGTATGAATGTGGAGGGGACACGAGTGGTACGAGTTCATTAGAACATATTCCATTAAAGTGCTTGCAAAACAGCACAGGAATACAATATTAGAGCGAAGGGGCAGAAATTGTAGCTTAGTCGATAGTGCGAGACCTATTTGATTTGAAACTCTTTTTTTATCCCTGTCTAAGAGTGAAAGATTAGTGGTAGATATTCCAGCCCAGCTGTGACGAATATACTTCATGTGTGGGCAAATTGTAGCTTTATAAACATGTAGGATACTCTCTGGTGTGAGTAAAATAGCACAGGAGAGGGAGCCCACCTTATTTGCAGCAGGTAGGGCGTTGTTTGTTATAGAAATCGTTGTTTGAAAATGTTTTAGTAGCATTAAATGGTACCATCCATTTACGACTCTATCCATTAGGGACTGAAATCATTTTCTTGGGTTTCTGCCATTACCTTGGATATGTGTACATTCGTTTATTGCCGGTTGGCTGAAGCGCTTCTACAGAGGAACACCAACGGACTCGTTTTGGATTATCTTAGTACTCTTTCAGAGTTATCCCTCCAGATGCATTCCCCGTTACCAGGAATGAACTCACCGCATACAATACACGAGGGTTATGTAAAAAAAGAGCGATATCCACTTAGCATAGCGGCCAATCAGAATTACTGGAATTAAGATTGTTTTACTAATGAGTTACCAAGGCTAAAAACCATTCGAGAATAACTGTTAATAAGATGAATGAATTGAGAGTCGAATGACTCCGAATATTATCAGACGATAGAAAATATTCACATTACTTTAAAAATAGCTAATCTAAAAGACTGCAATTTGACCCCCTTTTCCTTCGTCAACAAAATTGCTAATGGAATGCGAGAACTAAAGGAGAAAATCGTAATTGTAATGTCAATCGCTTTATATGATCAGGAAAGGATTATAATGGCTGCTCAAGATCAATTCTTGATGACCAATGCTTTTAAGAAGATGAATGATCTCAGCAATGACAACAAGTGCAGGTTCTGCCACACACAAGTAGAGCGTGTTAGCCAGCTGTAAGATTCTGTTGGGGGACAGCTACTATACAAGGCAACACAATGGAATGTTATATACCTCCACTGGGCGATCTGTAAAAGGTTGAATATCGAACACACCAGCAAGTCATTAGAATATGTACCAGAAATAACAGTTAGAAATAAGTGATACACCATCCACTATGACTACGCAATTTATGCACCTATGTACCTAGAAAACGGAGCTATTAAACCTGAAGCAACCTAGAAGTTAATGCGCCCAATGCTGCGTTGTTAAAAATAGCTGAGTGGGAAAAGGTGACGAAATATTGTAACACGATGACGACCTCCCTCAAAGTTGTATCCTAATCAAACGGCGACAAATGTAATAGGTAAAGATTTCGAACTGTTCACTGGTACGTAAGTGTAGTTCTAGGTGGTTCTGGTTTCAAAACACCCAAAAAAGTTCAGTAGCGTGGGCTTGATCGCTGATACGATGACGGAATTTGATGCGCGATTTTTGGTATTCCTCGCTTCACCAGTGGTCAGTAGGAAAAAAAAAGAGAAAAGAAAAGAACTCAACGTCTCCAGGGAAATTGGAATGTTAAGGACCATAATCTGAAACCAGCGTCAGGTTTGCTGTCCTTTATCCGCTTGCTAGCTTCTGAAATAAATTAACTTAAATAGACGGTGTTCGTTTGGTATTTGAGTCACAAATTCCGTAGATAGCGAATAAAATAAAGCGCCAGTCGTAAGTTGTCGTTTTTCTAAAGATTAATTATTAAATAAACTCCCGACTATAATATTTTCTACTATACAATAAAGTTAAATGAAAAAAAAAAATGCAATTTTCCCTCTTTTTCAACAACGCAGAAGTTTACAGTCGTGTTAACATTTCGCCCAGAAAAAAATGTGCGACGCACGATTGTATTTTTTTCTTTCCCCCTCCTCTCTCTCGGTCAGTGAACGGAGGGTGTAGCGTGAGTGGAAGACGGCCCGGACTCAACTACTTACAACAACTGCTCCCAACTCAACTCAATTGCCAAAACTTGCTTCCGCACACATTCTTATAGGGAGGTAACGGGGTGAGTCTGACGAGTTCTGAGGTTTCATTCACCCAATCAACATTCGCAGCGTCAAAATTGAATTCGCCCTGATTGGCCAATTTGGTAAAATCACTAGTGCATTTTAATTCAGTAATTTCCATCCAAATTCTCACACGGAGCAATTTTGGAATTGACCTCGGGTCAAACTGATTCCCAAGTTTAGACAAAACAACCGTGAATACTACCATACACCATGCAATGGGTTCCTTCAAAAAAAAAAAAAAAAAATTAAATATTATTAAATATTATTATCAAAACCACAATCAGTTAAAGTTGTTTTTCCTTATTTTGGTTTGAATCACCAACCAAACAAATGGAACCAGAAGGACACCGGGAATTGCACAGGATTGCTCACATGATAAAAACTCTAACTCAGCTTTATTTTAACTATTATTATTGATGTAAATTTCGACTAGCACAAGTGATTGAGTCGCTATTATCAAGGTCTCATGTACGATGTGACAAGAAACTGGAATATTCGGAAAGTCTCCATAATTCCAGTAATTATGGAAACAAGTGGGTTCATCAAAAATAATTTTAAAAAGTACTTGGAAAATATACTCGGTTAACCAAGTGCAAAAGAGATTCAAATAATTGCATTTAAAGGGATTGTTAGAATGTTAAAAAATACATCTCAATTAGAATGTGTGAGATAGCGGGTGAATGTCCGGCATCCAGTAGGATGCTATATCCCCAGCTTAAGAAAATTACAAAGAAGAATTGATAAAAACGTAAAGAAGCATTAAATGTATCTCGGAATTTTTTATATGAGAATTGCTGATTTGTATTATTTGATGTGTTCGAACAACTGTTCTCATCTTGGAGTTATTTTCACAACGTTTCGGCCGATGTAATCTCTAACCTTCCTAAGGTTCTCAAGTTTGACATAAAGATTCGCTTTTGCTATTTATTCTAGTCCACTTTTTTTGCAACAATTGCTTATGAATCCATCAATATGCATTTCGATTTATTCAGAAATAGGCTGTCTGAAGACATCGCCGTCTTGACTTAAATACACCAAACATTGATGTCACTGTTTTTCTTTCTTTCTTTCCCGTTTTAAAACTCAATTATGTTCTGCAACGCCATAAACACAACCAAAAGAACACACAACAATTTTTCTATACGGAACACGAAAGTAAGCAAAAAAAAAAAAAAAACTTGTGCCAAAATAATTGAACCAAAAAGCTTAATATGCCGTAAAAAAACAAGCAAACCAAACACAATAAATAAATATTTGAAAATCTAGAGAAATATAGATAACATGAAATCAGTTTTTTTCAAATTTACTGGTTTCGGTATGAAAAACCAGAAAATTGCTGATATGCTGTAAAATAAAACGAACAAACCAAACACCATGAATAAATATTGAAAGATATAAAAAAACTTGAAGCATAAAACCTATTTTTTTAATTTCTGGATTCGGTATTAAATAAACTGAAAATGGACTATATATCGTAAAGTAAAACAACTAAATCAAACACAATGAATAGATATTTAAGATATACAGAACAGACGTGATGTTGCTAGTCTCAGTATTTTCTATAAATACTATTAGACCTGTATTAATTTATTTTTATTTCGGACTATTATTCTCATCTTTATTAGTTGTTGTTTTTCATTTTATATTGGTTGTTGTTTTTTCACGACGTTTCGGCCAACTATTCCTCTGGCCTTCTTCAGGTGGTAACCGCAACGGATAGGAACCTCGAATCTCCTAACTGCATTCTGACGAAGGCCAGAGGAATAGTTGGCCGAAACGTTGTGAAAAAACAACAACCAATAAAAGATGAAAAACAACAACTAATAAAGATGAGAATAATAGTCCGAAATAAAATAAATTAATATATATAATGCTCATCTCAAAAATGAATTCCAATTAAGGAATAATATATATTATGACCTGTGTTAGTCAGAATTGTTTGATTTATTCCCTGCTTCCTTTATTCTAGCTCGTATGACTCATCAGTCTTGGGGTCTTCATCAATTCGCTGTTTTACTACCTCATTGTTTAACAGCTTCCCATTCCAGTAGCTTCTTTCCAAGAACTACAAGATTGTGGAACTTTCGACCTACTGTCTGTTTTCTTTCTATCTCCAACTTTAATCTTTTTAAAACTAAGATCAATAAGCATCTCCTGTCTTTGCAATAACTATCTTTGATTCTTGTTAGCTTCTTACATCAAGTGGCTTCATGCTTTGATTCGAGCGATTTCCATTAAAAACAATTGAAGCATAAAACCTTTTCCCCAAATTATTGGATTCGGCGTTTAATAACCCGAAAAGGGTTGATATACCACGAAACGAAACAATCAAATAAAACACCACGAAAAATATTAAAAGATATAAATAACTTGAAGCATAAAAGCTTTTATAAAAAAAATACCCAATTCGGCATTAAATAACCTGGAAAGGGTTGATATGCCGTAAAACAAAACAAAAAAATATTCGGAAAAAAGATCAGCCATTTTAATATATAAACATTCGCATACATGACGTAAAAGTATTTTTTTTTACTATTAATAAATTATTTCTTTTGATATTTTACACTAGCAAACTTCAGTTAAACTTTTTCTAAAACAATTCAACAATTTTAATTCTAATAGTTGACAAGACCAGAGATTTTCAGCATTTTAATTAAACGCTCAAAATCCAAATAATAATAATAAAAAAATGCTTTATACTAATGCGTCCCAGGCAGCGTCGAGTATAGATAAATATTTCGTAAAATTATCTCTTTCACAAAGTGAGAAAACATTGTTTTTTTTTTGCATTTAATCGTTCTTTTTTCTTCGCTTACTCTTTACCATATACAACTGAGAGTTAATGAGAAATGCTAGCTTATAAATTAAACCATGTCTAGACTTGGATACATATGGATTAATCAAGACCGTCTTAAAAGACAAGATGGCCGGTGGGCAAAAATAATTTAATCTGCTGACGTCATCACGGATAGTCCTTACCGGTGACACCGGTAGGCACTCATAACGTCTTGGAGTCAGTGTAATATTTCTTTTTTTTATTAAAATACCTTCACGGTGCATCGTTCCAAATTGCTGAGGAAATTATCATAAAGGACCAAAAAGTGACAGTATTTTCATTTCCGAAGGATAAAGAATCTTAATGCAGTAAAAAAAAAAAAGATTTTACACCATCTCCATTCAGCAAAGTAAGTTTTAACGTGCTCCCCCCTGTATTTAACACGATGTAACTATAATTTAATTCAATATTATCATCCTAAATTTTTTACCATTCAAAAGAAGCTTCAAATAAATTGCTAATATTAAAAAATTTTTTTTTACAGCATACAAAACTAATGAAAATGCGAGACAACATCGATTCTTTAAAACACGTGTTTTAAAAATCTAGCAAAAATTAATTTTCCTGAAATTTTCAATATTTAAAAATAAATTATGCCGGCTGATAAAATTTTTAAACTTTTTTTTAAAGCTAGAAAGATGAAATTTAAAAATACTTATTTATGTATATATATATATATATATATATATATATATATATATATATATATATATATATATATATATATATATATATATATATATGAAACTAAGCTAAAAAAAAACGCGCGTTCACTCGTGGTCTTTTCATTTCATTCCATTAACGTAATTGGGTTTGTATTACTGTACACATAGATTCGAAAAAGTTGTCAACAAACAAATATATAACAAATAAATGTTATCAAAGGCAAGATAAGCTACTTTTCTACCAAATATTTTTCGTGTTTTTATTCAATGTAACATGTTTATTCAGCTCGAAAAACATAGTGTTTACCGATGTATTCGAAAATTCAAGATGGCGTCTGATTCTCTCTTTAACACGGTAAGTTTGGGATAAGGTGTTATATATAAAAAAACTATACAACATACTATTAAAAACCCGTCGAATATATGTCAACCTATGTCACGGTAACATATATTGAGCGTGTTTTTAACAGTATTTTATCCGGTTTTGTATTTATAACACCTTTTCCCAAACTTACCGTGTTAAAGAGAGAGTCAGACGCCATCTGGAATTTTCGAATACATCGGTAAACACTGTTTTTCGAGCTGAATAAACATGTTACATTGAATAAAAACACGAAAAATATATCCAGTTTGGTAGAAAAGTAACGGGTTTGTATTACTGTACACATAGATTCGAAAAAGTTGTCAAAAAACAAATATATAACAAATAAATGTTATCAAAGGCAAGATAAGTTACTTTTCTACCAAACTGGATATATTTTTCGTGTTTTTATTCAATGTAACATGTTTATTCAGCTCGAAAACCATACAGTGTTTACCGATGTATTGGAACATTCAAGATGGCGTCTGATTCTCTCTTTAATAAAAAAAAACCGGATAAAATACTGTTAAAAACTCGCTCAATATATGTTACCGTGACATAGGTTGACATATATTCGGCGGGTTTTTAATAGTATTTTGAATAGTTTTTTATTTATAACACCTTTTTCCAAACTTACGGTGTTAAAGAGGGTGTGAGACGCCATCTTGAATTTTCGAATACATCGGTAAACACTGTATGTTTTTCGAGCTGAATAAACATGTTACATTGAATAAAAACACAAAAAATATATCCAGTTTGGCAGAAAAGTAACTTATCTTGCCTTTGATAACATTTATTTGTTATATATTTGTTTTTTGACAACTTTTTCGAATCTATGTGTGCAGTAATACAAACCCACGTATTTTAACAAACTGAAAATATGGATATAAAAAAATTATTTTGCATGTTATTTTTGTTATGTGGTGAAATAATCTTAAATAAGAAACATGATTTTTTCTTTAGGTTAATTATTTTTTTACTGTGCAATATTTCATGAATTTATTAAAAATATTGTTTTTGATTTTGAAAAAATATTGTGGTTCATTTTGATTAAAAAATATTCATTTTGATTAAAAAATATTCATTTTGATTAAAAAATATTCATTTTGATTAAAAAATATATTGTTCATTTTGATTAAAAAATATTCATTTTGATTTTAAAAAAAGTTTAATTTTAATATTTGTTTATTGTTTTAACTCATATCAAATGTTTTGCTTGTGTTCTGCTTCAAATATTCATAATCTTACATGCATAATTTTCATTTAATTATATTAAATAAACTTTAAGTTTATTTCAAATCAAATCGTGTTCCTTCACT
>NC_136482.1:19726027-19746027 GCF_053919585.1 Euprymna scolopes | reverse complement strand
GTTGTTTTCCGTTATAGCAGCGTTGTATAAATTTAATCATAAAATACGTATAAAATACATTTAGAAGCCAAATTACAACGCAATATTATTGAAAATAAACAAATATTCATTTTTAAAAAATAATATTTCGGCAATATACACCATCTTCAGAATTTTATACATTTTCTCCTTGTTGTCCTCGCCATGATGTTAAATTAAAGAAAAAAAAACAGTTAGTATAGAGTCCACGTGATGGCTTTATGCATTTTCCCCCTTTTTTCCTCTGTTTGATTTATCATTATGGTGAGGAAAAAATATATATAAAATTCTAAGGATGACGTATATCGACGAAACATTAATTTTAAACAAATAAATATTTGTTTATTTTCATAGTATTGCGTTGTAATTTGGCTTATAAATATATTTTATACGTATTTTATGATTAAATTCAAACAACGCTCCTACCATGGAAAAAAAACTCTGATATATATATATATATATATATATATATATATATATATATATATATATATATATATATATACAAACAACTCTGACACACACACACACACACACACACACACATATATATATAATCATTTTCACACCTAAACAACGTAGCAACCTACAAGAGCTATGACAGCCAACAACATCTCCGAACCCGTTCTTCAAAACCCGTGCCTCTTACATGCGAGGCAAGCACTCGGCCAATTGAGTAAACCCCCTGCCCACAAAAAATTCTATTAACTAACACAGATCAAGCAAACCGCGGCGAAATCCGACTGTGGAATGGACGTACTTCGTCTCGACAAGGGACGCGGTCTGCCAACTGTCTCGACAAGGGACGCAGTCTTTCAATCTTGTTAGCTCAGTTGGCGGAGTGCTTGCCTCGCATGCAAGAGGCTCAGGTTTCGAATCCCGGGGTCGAATATGTCTAACTGATGAGCCGAAATGAGGAAGAAACTCGAGTTTTGGACTTCCGGTTCGTTGGCTGTCATGGCTCTTGTAGGTTGCGACGTTGTTTGGTTGTGGTAATATTTATATAATCTCTCACATTCTGAAAAATTATATATATATATATATATATATATATATATATATATTCATAAAATAGCATTTATTCACTCGAAACTTCCGACACTACAGGAAACCAACGAGGTAATTCCTCTGCAAAGCTTTCGCACTCACCATTTTAAACTTATACTAAAGCGTGTTTTCGTACATTTTCTTATACTAAAGCGTGTTTTCATACATTTTCATTAAACCCTGGACTCACTCTCTCACCGACGTAATCTCACAATAATAGTAGCAAATATTTTCCCCTCTTTAATTTTAGTCTGCCCTACAAAACTCTTAATCACCGATTATTTTATTGAAAGCTATAAGACGCTGGTTTATTACCACACTTAATAAATCCAATTGTTTCATCCATATTACATTGATATAACATTAGACAATGTGGAACGCTTCCTTTCAATTCTATTAGGTTGAGAAGAAAATTCCTGCTGAATTTTTAATTTTGTCTTCAAATGATTTGTTTTCAAAGTTCTGTTGTAATACCTTTACTTCATATATCATTTTAAAGAGCGTTTTTCGCTCTGTCTAATCGTTTAAATTACAATCGTTTTAAAACTTCAACCTGAACTAGCGCCCATACTTACAAAACTGTTTAAACGTTGTCTTAAGGAGAATAGTTTCCCATCTCCCTGGAAAATCTCATCAGTATGCCCTGCATTTAAGAATTCAGGTGATCGCTCATCCCCCTCTCAGTACAGGCCAATAAGTCTCCTGTGCGTCATGAGTAAGTTGCTAGAATCTGTGTTAAATACAGAAGTAATCAAACATCTCAACAAAAATAACCTTCTTAGTGACACTCAATATGGTTTCCGTTCTGCTAGATCTACAGCAGATGTCCTTACAGTTATATCGCATAGGATTAGCAAATCTCTCGACGGTGGCAATCTTTCTAGGGCAATTGCTCTTGACATATCTAAAGCCTTTGATAGGGTATGGCATAAAGGTTTACTTCATAAGATCGCTAGCTATGGTATAGCTGGAAAAGTCTTCTCAATTATTAAATCATTTCTTTCTGATAGGTTCATAAGAGTAGTAGTTGAGGGGCAAAAATCAGAAGCTCACAGTATTAATGCCGGTGTCCCTCAGGGATCCATCCTGGGCCCAACTCTTTTCCTGATCTACATTAATGATCTTCCAAATCATATCCTTACATCATTTGTAGACATTTATGCTGACGACACTACCATTTATGGTACCACATCTAAGACAGTAAACGACCAAGTTCTCTCCAATTCTCTCTCCTCTGATCTTGAGCATGTAGTACAATGGGGAAAGGAGTGGCTGGTTACTTTTAATGCATCTAAAACCAAGCTTCTCTCTTTACATCATCAACATTTTAATCCACATTTGTCATCAATTGAAATGAATGGCTCTCGTCTTCAGGAGGCCTCAAGTTTTGACAAGCTTCTGGGCTTGACCATTACTCCTGATCTTAAATGGAACACGTATATCAAATCTGTTGCCAAGGCCGCTGGAAAAATGGTGGGATCTTTCTATCGATCCAGTAGATATCTCACTGCTGATGCTATTCTCTATCTATATAAGAGCCAGGTACGTCCAAGGATGGAATACTGTTGCCACATCTGGGCAGGAGCTGCTAGAAAGGACTTGGCCTGCCTTGATAGAGTTCAAAATAGACTTCGTAGCCTCGTAGGAGATGTCCTTTTCTCCTCCTTACAACCTCTATCTCACAGAAGAGATGTTGCGAGTTTGTCTCTGATGTATCGTTATTTTCATGGAAAGTGTTCAACTGAGCTTCAATCTATGGTCCCCCCTCGCCAAACTTTCACAAGAAACACTCGTCTAGCTGTAAACACTATCAATAATTTCCCCCACTCTTTATCTGTGCCTAAACCTAAACATAGATTCCATGAACAAAGCTTCTTTCTTAGAACTGCACGCCTGTGGAATTGTCTTCCGTTTTCCTGCTTTCCGGCTGACTATAATATGGTTGTGTTCAAGTCTAAGGTAAATAAGTTCTTGATGAGCCGTTCCATATAAGTTAAATTTACCAAATTTTCATTACTAATGATTACTATATTGACCAACTTCTACTGTACACTCTTTAACCCTTATCCTTGAGTGGCCTCTGGGCCTTGATAATGTGGTGATGCCTTTGTAAAAAAAAAAAAAAAAAAAAAAACAATTACGTCTTCTTTTCAGACATTGAATAAAAGATGGAAAAAAGGCAAATTCACACAATTTCTCACGACCGAAAAGCTACTGAAACAGCTTGTGGTATCAACGAAGTGTTCGGCCCACAAACCACAACAGTGATTTAAGAAATTTCAGCGACAAGAGTCTTGAAGATGATGAGCGTAGTGCTCGGCCATCGAATGTTGACAACGGTCAATAAGGAGCTTTATTCGAAGCCAATCCACGCACAACTGTTCGAGAACTTGCTTCTGAATTAGACGCAACGTATACGACGATTTCCAATCATTTAAAGAGATTGGAAAGACAGCAAAAAAAAAACAAAAAACACACACACACTTGATAAATAGGCGCCTCACGAGTTGAACGGCAACCAAAAGAAACGCCATTATGAAGTGTCATCTTCTCTTCTTTTACGCAACAAGAGCAACTCGTTTCTCGACCGCGTTGCAACTTGCGATGAAAAGTGGGTTATTTACGAAAACCGGCGACGCTCATTTTAGTGGTTAGACGCCGACGAAGCTCCACGACATTTCCCGAAGTTAGAGTTGTCCCAAAAGATGTATGATGATCTGCGACTGACCTCATTCATTACAGTTTTTTTAATGAAGCTTTGTTAATAGAATCTGCGTTTAGATTAGAAAGTGGGGGAAATCGTATATAGTGGTTGTAGCTAGTCGAGTGTTTTTAAGTTAAAGTTTGGCAGGAAAGGAAAACAATAGATTGGAGTTCAGTCGAGCATCCGCCATGAAAATAGCGATAGAGCATAGACATACTCGCAACGTCTCTTCTGTTGGAAATAGGTTGAAGAGAAGCAAAAAGGGCATCACCTACTAGGTTTCGAAGCCGGTTTTGAATTCAGATTTGATAAAGCTGGATAGGCCACGCTGAGCAACTCGTGCCCAGATATGGGCACTTATGACTCTTATACAGATAAAGAATTGCATCAGCAATGAGATACCAACTATAGCGGTAGGTTGATTCAACCATATATCACCACATATTAACGCCCAGAGGCCACTCGAGGATAAGGGTTAATAAGTTTACAGTGGTCAGTGGGACAATGACGTAGTAATTGTGGAAATTTGGTAAATTGGATTACTTAAGAGGAACAGCTAAAAAAGAACTTGTTTACGTTGGACTTGAAGACGACCATATTATAGTCAGTCGGAAAGCAGGCAAATGGAAGAGAGTTCCACAGGTGTATAGTTCTAAGAAAGAAACTTTGTTTATGGAATCTACGTTTAGGTTTAGGCATTGATAAAGAGTGAGGGAAATTATTAATAGTGTTTTCAGCTAGACGAGTGTTTCTCGTGAAAGTTTGGTGAAGAGGGACCATAGATTGGTGCTCAGACGAACACTTGCCATAAAAATAACGATGAAACGGAGACAGGATCGCAATGTCTCTTCTGTGGGAAAGAGGTTGCGGGGAAGAGAAAAAGGTATTTTGAACTCTGTCAAGGCAAGATAAGTGTTTCTAGCAGCTCCTGCCCAGATGTGGCAACAGTAAACAATCCTTGGACGTACCTGGCTCTTATATAGGTAGAGAATTGCATCAGCAGTGAGATATCTACTGGATCGATAGAAGAATCGAACCATTTTCCCAGCGACGTTGGCAACAGATTTGATGTACGTGTTCCATTTCATATAAGGAGTAATCGTTAAGCCCAGAAGTTTGTCAAAACACGAGCCTCCCTAAGACGAGAGCCATCCAATTCAATTGATGCCAGATGGGGATCATAGCGTTGATCAGAGCGTTGATAATGTAAAGACAGAGACTTGGTTTTAGATGCATTGAAAGTAACCAGCCACTCCTTTCCCCATTGTACCACATGCTCAAGATCAGAGGAGAGAGAATCAGAGAGAACTTGATCGTTTACGGTCTTTGATGTAATGCCATAGATAGTGATGTCGTCAGCATAAATATCTACCAATGATCTCAGGATATGATTTGGAAGATCATTGATATAGATTAGGAAGAAAGTTGGGCCCAGGATAGAACCCCGAGGGACTCCAGCGTTAATACTGTCAGCTTCTGATTTCTGCCCATCAACCACTATTCCTACGAACAACCCTCTTGCATCCCTCTTTTAGGAAAGACGCTCGGATTCTAAAAAAATATATCTAAGTTTTTAATCCATTGGTAATTTCTTTTTTTTCTTACTCATTCCCAATCAATTCAAAATTCCACTGGGACATAAGCGAGTACTACTTGGGAACATATCTACGGGGATACTCTATAGGAAGTTAAGCAGCAGAATGTCTATTCACTTAACACTGGAACTTCTGCATGTCAGTACACTCAGGGAACCAGAAAACCGGTAGAGAATTCAAAAGTCTGGAAGTTCGAGTAAAGAAGGCTTCCACTCATCTAGAGATTTCTACAATAAAGGGGTGGGATTTTTGTTGCTTGTCGGGTAAGTCGGTGTTTTTTACGTCGAAGAAACACAAGTGCTATGAGTTCGTCAGGGCACATTACAATAAAATACTTGTGAAATAGGCACAGGGATACCACATTGCAACGATGGGACAGGGGTTAGAGTTTCGTTGATAGTGTGGAACCTATTTAGGTTGGAGATGCTTTTTTGGATTCTGTCTAAGAGGGAGAGACTAGCGGTAGATGGACCAACCCAGATATAAAAAGTTTAGTTTTTCTTAAATTGTATCTCTATAATGTATTATTAATACTTTTACTGAACGTCGTCTTATATAATAAAATTCTGCCCAGTTGCAATCATCGTTATCAAACTTGATAGTGTTGTCTCACCGAAAACCCGTAAAAATCATTAACTCTTATGCCCGCGTGATTTTTGGGACTTGATAAGCGGTGAACCATTAGTATATAAAACACACACACACACACATATGTAAACATTTTATATTACATGATTCGTTTTTTAGTTAATATAAATTTGTATTCAAATGTGTAAAGCATTTAGAATTTTATCCATATATTTCTCATGATTGGATGAGCGATGAGGCGGCAATAAAGTATTAAGATAAGTCTCATTTGTTATTGCTATAGATATTTAATTTACTAATTACTATTTCACGTATATAATATTGTAACGTGATATACTATAATATAATATTATATATATATATATATATATATATATATATATATATATATATATATGACTAATTCATTTAATCACAAATCAATATACGAAAATATAATTTCATGCTTAAATTTTCAGTATTTAACTTCAACAGTGCTCAATACATAGGTAGAACTATGTAGTAATTTATAAAAAGATATATGGCAATTAAGCTACACAGAATATTACGCGTTTCATTACCGTGAGAAATTTATGCGTTTCATTCTCGTGAGAATATTACGCGTTTCATTCTCGTGAGAATTCGTCAGGCATCAGCCAGACGAATTCTCACGAGAATGAAATGAGTAGTATTCTGTGTAGCTTAATTGCCATATACTTTTGTAACTATATATATATATATATATATATATATATATATATATATATGCGTATATAGTAGAGTATCAATAGAGTAATGAAATGACAATACAAAAATATATACAAATATATATTAATTTATTCATTTACTCAATAATGATGATACGTCAGTTATGGGTGTAGGGTAAGTAAGAACTTTTTATACCATAGTATTTCGAAGCCTAATTCTTCTCATCAGAAGAGGAGAGAGGATCCTAGATAACGTATAAGGATGCAACGTCTAGCGATAGTTACATTAGGAGCGAAACAATTGTGCAGTGAGAGATTAAATATTGTGGCTGTTTGAGGGTAGGATAACTAAAATGATTTCTATGATATAGGAGGAGTATAGATTTTATTATATAATGAAGATATTGGTATAGCATATCTGGTGGGTTTAATATATGTGTATAATATGTGTGATTACACTGTTGGGGAGAATATAGGGTAAGTGAATTGAAAGAATATGCTTATTTAATCACATGTATCACATGGGTTGTAGCTATTGAAAGGATTTACATAAAATAGGGGGTTTATGCTATGTCAGTATATTTTAGAAGGGACATCTGAAATTATAACAGTACTTAAATGAAATATGAATTATTAGGAATAATACTATAATAAGATAATGAATTTGAGGGGATAAATTATAAGGGATACAATATAGAAAGTTTTTTTTTAAGTGAATAACATAGAAAATAAACAGATGGTAGAATAAAAAAATATAAGAAGTATAGAGTAATAATGAATAATAAAGGTGGAGAAATACAAAGTTATTAAATATAGGAGGATAAAAAATAGAGGATAAAAATAGAGGATAAAAATAGATATAAAAATAAGTATAAAATATAAAAATATAAAGTGCCAAGCGAAAAAAAGAAATGAAATAAAATTAAAATACGACAATTTTATAACATATGGAACGGCTCATCAAGAACTTATTTACGTTAGACTTAAAGACAACCATATTGTAGTCAGCCGGAAAGCAGGAAAACGGAAGACAATTCCACAGGCGTGCAGTTCTAAGAAAGAAGCTCTGTTCATGGAATCTACGTTTAGATTTAGGTACAGATAAAGAGTGGGGGGAATTATTGATAGTGTTTACAGCTAGACGAGTGTTTCTTGTGAAAGTTTGGCGAGGGGGGACCATAGATTGAAGCTCAGTCGAACACTTTCCATGAAAATAACGATACATCAGAGACAAACTCGCAACATCTCTTCTGTGAGATAGAAGTTGCAAGGAAGAGAAAAGGACATCTCCTACGAGGCTACGAAGTCTATTTTGAACTCTATCAAGGCAGGCCAAGTCCTTTCTAGCAGCTCCTGCCCAGATGTGGCAACAGTATTCCATCCTTGGACGTACCTGGCTCTTATATAGATAGAGAATAGCATCAGCAGTGAGATATCTACAGGATCGATAGAAAGATCCCACCATTTTTCCAGCGGCTTTGGCAACAGATTTGATGTACGTGTTCCATTTAAGATCAGGAGTAATGGTCAAGCCAAGAAGCTTGTCAAAACTTGAGGCCTCCTGAAGACGAGAGCCATTCATTTCAATTGATGCCAGATGTGGATCAGAATGTTGATGATGTAAAGAGAGAAGCTTGGTTTTAGATGCATTAAAAGTAACCAGCCACTCCTTACCCCATTGTACTACGTGCTCAAGATCAGAGGAGAGAGAATTGGAGAGAACTTGGTCGTTTACTGTCTTAGATGTGCTACCATAAATGGTAGTGTCGTCAGCATAGATGTCTACGTATGATGTAAGGATGTGATTTGGAAGATCATTAATATAGATCAGGAAAAGAGTTGAGCCCAGGATGGATCCCTGACAGAGACCGGCATTAATACTGTGAGCTTCTGATTTTTGCCCCCCCAACTACTACTCTTATGAATCTATCAGAAAGAAATGATTTAATAATTGAGAAGACATTTCCAGCAATACCATAGCTAGAGATCTTATGAAGTAAACCTTTATGCCATACCCTATCAAAGGCTTTAGATATGTCAAGAGCAACTGCCCTAGAAAGGTTGCCTCCGTCGAGAGATTTGCTAATCCTATGAGATATAACTTAAAAGCAATGGAGTACATATATATATATATATATATTATATATATATATATATACTTGGCTCTTTATATACATACACACACACACACACACACACACACACACACACACACACATATATATATATGATGAAAATAATGGAAATAGTATTCCGACAAAATAGAGAAATAAAAAGGAACAAACCGTATTATGTGTTCATCAACGTTTCGTCTTTATTAATAAAGAAACAAATAAAGAAATAAAGACGAAACGTTGATGAACACATAATACAGTTTGTTCCTTTTTATTTCTCTCTCTGTCTGTCTGTCTGTCTGTCTGTCTGCCTCTCTCTCTCTCTCTATATATATATATATATATATATATATCGATTTCTCATTTTTCACAAACTCCACCTCTCAACAGTCAAGCACGTTTAATTGTTCTTTTTTATTTTGACAATCCATCACTTCTTAGGATATAATAATTTTTTTTCTTTGCGTCCACACTCTCGGTCCATTGAGTTTTGTATATAGACTTTGGTAGATTCTGATGTATTAATTCGTGGTTGTTCATGCATTCTGCCATTTTTGTTGTCCATGATGTGCCTCGCTCGGATACTTTACGAGGATACCTGATCTTGAACTGGACAGCGTGTAGCAAAGACCGGCCAACACACACACACACACACACACACACACACACACACACACACACACACACACACACACACACACACACACAGGTTGCTATTTTTTTTCAAAGGTAGGGTAATCAGTGAAATATAACAAGGTTTATACAAGAGTGCTCAATGCAGAAGTAGAGCAAGTTATATTTTCAATTTGTCTTTACATTGCAGTAGTGTTTTGCTGCACATTCATAAGAATGTTTTGGTTTTCTAGTTTTCAGTAATTAGCGACATCTTCAGGCAAGAACGCTTATATTCAAAAGCGGAATTCTTAATGAAAAACGAAAATGAACTCTCAGCAAAAGAAGTTTTTTTTTTTGTAGAAAGGTTCAGGGGGGGTGTTGTTCAGCTGTGTGGAGAACAGGGTTGATTGGGTGCAGATTTGTTTATTTATTTATTTTCTATTTGTTTATTTACTTATTCGCCCATGTTGGTGTTCATTTCCATGTTGTTGTTACGGAATAGAGACAGGCGAACCACATATTTGTTTAAGATAACATCTACATACGCTTTGGCCTTAAAACCTAACTCGCCAACCCCTCACCCCAGCGATTCCGTTTTTATATATTTATATTTACAAAACTTTTTAACAAAACTATTTAAACCAAAACGTGCGTTCTTTTGATATATATCTAAAAAAACTTTTAAATAAAACTGTATAAACAAAATACAAGTTTTTAATGTAAGGAACAAAACATATTTAAACAAAATACATTAAATCAATTAATGTTTTTTTAAATAAAAAATCAATTCAGATTGCCTCATTTTGAGGAGAGTGTTCCTCCCAAAATGGAACAACTTGGAATAGCGGGTTTTTTTTTATTGAAATAAATAAATAAAATGCCCGCTATTAAAAAGTTTGGTTCAATTAATTTCATTAAAAAGTTTTGGGTCAAAACGCGATATAGTACAACTAAAGACTTAAAGACTTTTAAAAGTTGATTTTTAGGGGCATTCGGCCCTGTTTTGAACGAATATCATATTTAAAATGGTAGCTGATGATAGTCTTTATCATATTTAAGCCTTTATTATTCAATGTATTCAGTATTGTTTTCACTGGCTGCCATGTTTATTTTTGCGCATTCAATGGCCCTCCGTCATCAACGATACTTTTTGTAGCGTGCTAACATAACCAGCCTCTGCCTGACAACCCTGTATCATGCGGAGCTCCATCGTCTTTCTGCAAGAAAAGGCACCCCATACCATTTGGGACTCCCTCACACTATGACGTATGGAGAACATTTCTGGAGGTATGTTTTCGTTATGCCAATGTCGCTGGAAGCCATCAGGACCATCTAGGTTAAATTTGTTGTCATCAGTAAACAAGACTTTCTTCCACTTCTCAACGATTCAAAAACCTTGTGACGTGGAAGCAGGCGAGGAATTTGTTTACGCTTTTTATTTACTATGCCTTTTTATCGTGTCATTTGATGGTTAACTGGACTGCAATCAGCATCTGTTCCTGCCTTAATTTTACTAGAAGAAAGTCCCCTGTCGTTCACAAAAACACGTCTTTTTCTCTTACTCAACACAGGAGAAATTTTTTGGGACTTACCAGTGGATTTTGCTTTTCCATATTTCTCACTGTTCTTTACAAAGTTGCAAATCATAGTTTTACTGCGATTTACCTTATCTGCGACGCCCGCTGTGGCAAAACTTATGGAAATCGATAATTCGAGCATGCTTAACTTCGGTAAGTTTGCTTGCTTTAGGCATGGTGAAACCTTTACGCAGTGATTGCTAATCTTTAACTGAACTAAAAAAAAAACAAAAAAACAAAAACAAAACAAGTTGTATGCCTGGTCTTATAATTTTGATCGAATGTAAAATGTCTCATTTTATAAAAATGTAAAATTTTTTAATTAACTGTTTGCAATGTAGCTTTTTTCGCAAACTTTTAGGTTATAGTATTGGTAATTTTAAGTGTGTGTGGGGGGATTTTAAAATCTATCATTAAAAATAGTCTAAAAATTGCATTCCTCTTTTTCTTCTTCTTCCCCCTTTTTTCCTTTCCGCATTCTGCTTGCCTCTCTTTTCTTTCTTTTTTGGCGGTAAGCGACCCGGAACCAAAAAGGGGTATGCAATATGTTGCTGCCGAATGACCTATCTTCTGGCTGACTCATACTTACGAGGTGGAGGGGAGGTTAAGACCTGTTGAGCCTTGTATTCGACTCTCTCATACTCTATCTTCCCCCCATACACCCCCTCTTCCTCTTGTTACAGGTTCGACTTCTTTTTCTTTCTTCTTTTTTTGTTTCGGTGATAAAAAAAAATAACCAAGGCGTATTTTTCGTTAGCTAAAAAAGATGAAATTTAAAATTTAAAATGTTTTCTCACTAAAACACATGATCTAACGCGTCGATTATGTGACAATATATATATATATATATATATATATATATATATATATATATATATATATATATATATATATATATATATATATATCTTTTACATATCTACCTGTTTTCACCTCTTTTCTTGGCAATTTATAACTACAATAAATTGTGGTTTCACTTAATGCCATAACTAGCAAATTCTAGCATTGCTACAAATATAATTTGATGATTTCTTTATGTCCTCTGATGAGAAGAATAACAAGAACAGCATTCTTTGAAACTCCGCGGAATAAGAACTTTGTAAATTGTTTTTGGAGTATTCAGTCGAACAATAAATTTTGATTGTAAAGTTCAACTTAGCTTTAATTTTCTTTCTCTCTCTCTCACACACACACACACACACACATATATACATATATATATATATATATATATATATATATATATATATATATATATATATATATATATACTTCAGAATAAAATTATCCAACAATCAACTGGTATGGAAACTTATGATTATAAGATTTATAAGATATTACTGGCAGTAATATTCTATAAGTACTATCCCACCTAAATAAGAATTACTCGATATGCAAGATAGAGCAAGATAGAGACATGGAGAATCACAATTAAAAGTTGTTTAAATGTCATAGAGTAAAGGAAGTTAGTATTACTCTATGACATTTAAATACTTACTCTATGACATTTAAATACTTAAACAACTTTTAATTGAGATTTTCCATGTCTCACTGACTTTAGCAAATAAGAAGAGATCGTAAACATCGAAATCCTATAGGATAAGGAATTATAATATTTCAAATGAATTCTTTGTCTTACATAGAATAATAAAAATCTTTTGATTTGAAATTCAAACATTTCACATCATAAATTTTTAAATTCATTCAATGACTAAATTATATATATATATATATATATATATATATATATATATATTTATATATAGTAATCATCGACAGACTGCTTCGCTGTATCACAGCACTTCAGTGCGACTAGACTAGCACCTATCCCGAACTTACAACCATCGAATTGATGGTCAACAGTACTATCCTCTGATTCATGCGATTGGTGCGCGCAAACGGCTTCCTCAAGTGTCTATTTATTTAAACATTTGGTTGGTTGGTTGGTCTTACAGCATATCAACCCTTTTCGGGTTATTTAATGCCGAATCCAGTTATTTTGGAAATATTATTCATGTTGCATCAAAATATTTTGTAGAAGGTTTGTATTCTATGTATCTTCCATTGCTAGTTTGTAGTGTTGGCTTGGTTGCTTTTTAGTGGATTTTATCGTTTTTGTTCCCTGCTCTGCAGAACATGAATGAGTTTTGCAATGGGAGAGGGAAAAGGTTACAGTATTAATGTTTGGTACATTTTAATTTAGGAAACTAGAAAGGAAGTGGCGGAGATAGAAAGAGAAAGGGGAAATGGGAAGAAGAAAAAGGGAAAAGGAAGGTTGTTGACATCAGTTTTGTAAAAGGAAGCAGAAAAACAAAAAGCATCAATGTTACGTGCATTTCATCTCAGGAAGCCGATATCTTCAGACAACCTGATCTGGTAGTACCAGTATTTAAACATTTGACCGCCACTTTTACCAGTGCTTAGTTTGTTTGTTTATTTACCAACAAAGAGCTTTGCTTTACGCCAAGCAAATAGCGGGTGAAATCGTTACGACAGTGCTTTACCCAAGGGACGAGTGCTATAGAGAGAAAGTGAGCGTGAGATAGAGATAGATAGATAGATAGATAGAGAGAGAGAGAGAGAGAGAGAGAGAGGGAGGGAGGGGGGAATTTTTAATAAATGTTTTATCTTACACTGACCTTTTAACCTGCGTTAAATCATTAAAAACCCATAACAAGGTACATATATTAGTTGATTTTAAGATGTATTTAAACGCAATCTCGGTTTTTACAAACACTTAATAAGTAAAACTGTCGTTTCCTTTCCAGATACTATTTTCCAGATACTGATACTTTCAGGACTGTCAGCAACCACAGTAAAAAAGTTATAAAGAACGAAAGAGAGTTATATGCCCAGTCCGTTAAGTCCAAAGTAGCTGAGCATCGGCTTGGTTCCCATCAGTTTTGGCAAATAGCAAACAGAACCCTGAACAGAAACATGTGCTCTATCCCAACTATCATCAATGGACCTGAGGTAATCTCGTCAGCATCAGACAAAGCCAAACTCTTTGCCAAGAACTTTGCAGCTAATTCTACCCTTTGCGACCAAGGCCGCCAACCTCCAATATTTCCTCCTGTATCAGAAAACACGCTATGTGATATACAAATATCTGTACGTGATGTTGCCAAGCTAATTAAAAACCTTTCCAGTAGAGCAACCGGCCCTGATGGTATTCCAATTATAGTACTCAAAAAACTTCAACCAGAATTAGCGCTCATCCTTACAAAACTGTTTAAACGTTGTCTTAAGGAGAATTGCTTCTCATCACCCTGAAAAATCTCATCAGTATGCCCTGTATTTAAGAATTCAGGTGATCGCTCATCTCCCTCTCAGTACAGGCAAATAAGTCTCCTGTGCGTCATGAGTAAGTTGCTGGAATCCGTGTTAAATAGAGAAGTAATCAACCATCTCAGCAAAAATAACCTTCTTAGTGAAACACAATATGGTTTCCGTTCTGCTAGATCTACAGCAGATGTACTTACAGTTATATCTCATAGGATTAGCGAATCTCTCGACGGAGGCTTCCTTTCTTGGGCAATTTCTCTTGATATATCAAAGGCCTTTTATAGAGTATGGCATAAAGGTTTACTTCACAAGATCTCCAGCTACAGTATAGCTGGAAATGTCTTCTCAATTATTAAATCATTTCTCTCTGATAGGTTAATAAGAGTAGTGGTTGATGGGCAGAAATCAGAAGCTCTCAATATTAATGCTGGAGTCCCTCAGGGGTCCATCCTGGGTCCAATTCACTTCCTGATCTACATTAATGATCTTCCAAATCACATCCTTACATCATTCGTAGGCATTTATGCTGATGACACTACCATCTATGGTAGCACATCTAAGACCGTAAACGACCAAGTTCTCTCTGATTCTCTCTCCTCTGATCTTGAGTATGTGGTACAATGGGCAAAGGAGTGGCTGGTTACTTTCAATGCATCTAAAATCAAGCTTTTATCTTTACATCATCAACGGTCTAATCCCTATCTGGCATCAATTAAAATGATTGGCTCTCGTCTTGGGGAGGCCTCATGTTTTGACAAGCTTTTTAGCTTGACTTTTACTCCTGATCTTAAATGGAACACATACATTAAATCCGTTGCCAAAGCCGCTGGAAAAATGGTGGGCTCCTTCTATCGATCCAGTAGATATCTCACTGCTGATGCAATTTTCTATCTATATAAGAGCCAGGTACGTCCAAATATGGAGTACTGTTGAAAGGAGCTGCTAGAAAGGACTTATCCTGCTTTGATAGAATTCAAAATAGACTTTGTAGTCTCGTAGGGGATGTCCTTTTTTCTTCCCTGCAACCTCTTTCTCACAGAAGAGATGTTGGGAGTTTGTCTCCGCTTTATCGTTATTTTCATGGCAAGTGCTCGGCTGAGCTTCAATCTATGGTCCTCCCTCGCCAAACTTTCAAAATAAACACCCGTCTTGCAGAAATCACTATCAATAATTTCCCCTACTCTTTATCTGTGCCTAAAACTAAATGTTGATTCCATGAGCAAAGCTTCTTTCTTAGAACTGCACGCCTATGGAATTGTCTTCCGTTTTCCTGCTTTCTAGCTGATTACAATATGGTTGTCTTCAAGTCTAACGTAAACAAGTTTTTGATGAGCCGTTCCATATAAAGTTAACAAATTTACCAAATTTCCATTACTAATGATTACTATATTTTCCAATTTCTACTGTAAATTCTTTAACCCTTATCCTCGAGTGGCCTAAAAGCCTTGATAAGTGGTGATGCCTATGTAAAAAAAAATATTACAAAATGTGTTGGACTTTTAAGCCAGCCTAATCAGGGCACTATTTTAACAATGTTCGACAGCTTCAGTAGTTTTTGCAACTTCCGATCCGTGTTCAAACGCTTCCGCTCAACTCGCGTTCCTCTAATAAAACAAACAGAACTCTGTTAATCATCTTCATTCTCGAGTCACGCCGGCTTATCAGGTAGTACGAGGTGCTTAAATATTCAACTGGGCACGGATCACGGATCACGTATATAAAATGCGACGATTCAAGATTGGTCTTTGCTTACGTGAATGCTTGACCCTCAAACGGAAATTAGAAACTGTCCAAAGCGCTAGAACGACTAAAGGTCCAATGATCGGCGTCCAGTCGCAAGACAGAACTGCGTTTAAGATTCTTGTGTTAGGATTCCAGTAAAGAATTTCCGTTTCAATATTTTCTGGGCAAAAGGAAATAAAACGTGTTTCCTTGGTTTAGGAAAACAATCAATTGACGTATGCATTAATAGTGTTTCTGATTTACTTTTATTTTCTTCTTGCAGCTGCCATTTTTGAACACTTATTTACAAATCCATAATTATTGCAATAAATTGATTAAAAAAAATTTACGTTGTACATACATACATACATACATGCATACATACATACATACATACATACATACATACAAGCCTAAAAAAGCTTTTATTTATATTTCACATTTTGTATACATTTTTGCCCATCTTCTCTTCTGATGAGAAGCATTTAGCTTCGAAATGCCATGACCATTTTATCCTCTTCTTTCCTTATTGATTTCATTTTGTTATTTTCATTCTTAAGTGGTTTGTTTGCTTCTGTGTAATGCTGAGATTTCTCTGCCAATCTGGATGGCTATCTACTGCCCTTCACACAAAGCCATAGGCTCAACCTATAAAATTCATAGGTCTTGTTTTAGATTTCCAGTGGAAAGGTGGGATCTTTCCTTCGCCGTACAATGTGACTATCCACACCACAAGTAGTCCCCCCCCCAGAATAATCAATTTTCTTGTATACTCCCCATTCCGGGTCTAACAGGCCTCTCCACTAGAAATCGTGTTATGATAACTCAAAAGATTGTTCACCGGATTTACGTTCCTTCACCACCAGCATTTTTCGATCATTATTCCCTAGAATTTGGCTCAGTCATAGAATTGCAGCTGGAATTACGCCCCTTCATCAATCGGTCTAGTCAGGTTTTAGTTTATTTTAATTAGATCAGAGTTACGTGACTTCATCCCGGATTAGATGATCACGTCAACCCACACAAATTAGAACTTGGATGCCTAGGAGAGAACTTGAATGCATACGGGAGAGAACTTGAATGCCTACTAGACACTATCCTCGAGTATCTAAGGTCTCTCTGTACAGGGGGTTGTCAGAAATACCTGGCATGATGATACTCCTTCCATAGAAGTAAACCCTGACCAAATATTCAAAATCACATAGTATTCACTATGGCTAACCCACATCAGCTTTTCCGAGGAATGGTGCATCTTCTCCAAGTGATGTTACTTCAAGCAATAGCACGAAGCTGGATACTCCACCAGACTAGATAAATTCTTGTCCTGGAATCCAGTAAGACCAAGAGACCAAAATGAAAGATATGCTACAATGTATGACAATGGTTAATTGGGGAGAGGAAAATTATGTTCTCGATTTCTTTACTAAGTCAATGTTTGAGAGATAAAGAACTTAAATGGAACATTCGAATATCTATGTATCTCATGTAGACTTCAAGTGTTAGCCCCAGGTTGTGGGCCCCTTGATTTCTGAGAACTTCGACTCAAGTAAAATAAAGCAAGAAATAATCACAAGAGGACGGGCAAAATAACTAACTTTAAAATTTTAAAAATTATCTCAATATCAAATTAAATTTCCATTTAATTATAGGGAAATGTATTTAAAAATTTCAAACATTTCAAGTTTTTTTTGGAGGCGGGTACTTATCTAGCCTAAGGGATTTTTTTACTATATTAATCTCAATACTATTGTATTCCCTTTTTTCCCTATTATGCACACATGAGATCCTTTAGAGCTAAAGCAGTAATAAAAACAGCCTTAGCAACCCGCGTGTGGGAGCTTAAAGAAAAGGGTATACCATTTAACATGAAATGGAGAAAAATTGAACATAAACGAGCATAAGCCCCATAATCAAATCGACGCTAACTTTGTAATGCGGAAAAATACCATATCCTACGGGCAATTCATGACCCAAAAATAAAATGTTTAAATGTAAGGAGCGAATCTCTGAAAAATTGTATATAAAGAAGGAAACCATCCCCTATAAACTGGGACAGTAAAAAAGACAAAACCTAAATTAAAAAATAAAATTTTAATTCTAATTTTGATTTTTACTTTTGTAAATTTGGATTTAAATTGTTTTTATTTTTTTAAAAATCATACTTTATAAAAAGTATTTTGGAATTTATTCTAATTAAAAACCATTGGGCGAAAAACGGAATACACTAGTATTGAGGTTAATATAGTAAAAAGATCCTTTAGGCTAGATAAGTATCCCCCCCAATCTTGAAATGCTTGATATTTTTTAAATGCATTTCTATATAATTAAAAAGAAATTTGATGTTGAGATAAATTTTAAGGTTTAAATTCAGAAGGTTAATTTTAAAATTAATTTTGGTGTTAATGTTAAAGGTATTTTAAAAAATTAATTGAAATTAGACTTTAAAATTAATAAAATCGCCCCATCCGATAAATAAGGAGGGAGGTTATTTCACGAAACGAGAGTTAAACGTGAACTCGTAATATATATATATATATATATATATATATATATATATATATATATATATATATATATATATATATTTCCACTTCCGGTTATAAAAAGAGATGAGTATTGACTGAAAAGAGCTTGATATGGGTATCTAAAACGGACCCTAATTATCAGGTTTGAAACCGACGGTACCGATGACTTATCTAAACATTCTGTAAACAAAACATAAATAATACGCTCTTATCTTAGGATTTTCCCCCATAATAGAGCACTCTGCTGGAATCACCCTCCCCAAATGTAATTAATAAATTATATCTATCTATCTATCTATCTATCTATCTATCTATCTATCTATCTATCTATCTATCTATCTAATTGGCACAGTCCAAGCAGAAAAATCAATACGTATTTTCTAAACTTCTTATATATATAAAGACTTATAATTTTAAGCGAAAACAATCTTCCCCTTCTTTCCGGTCAATTTACTTGTACGGGTTTGCGATTTTAAATTTCTTCATTTTTCCCGAACAACGCTGGGAGATGCGTCTCACTTGTTGCGAATAAAATTGAAGGCAATGCAGAAGTCTACCTGAACCTTATAAATAGAGACAAGCTCACAATAGTAATCACATAAATGTTGAAAGGAGAAAAAGAATAAAAGGAACCATTTGAAAAGGAAGCAGGGATGAATACATTCCTTTCTTCCGAACTGGCTGGTCTCATCTGCTATATTTAACGCGACAAAGCGAACAAAACCGACGTGAAACAGTTTATCCATTTGCAAGATTTGAAGTTATCTGAAACGAAGACAAAAGATGAAAAGGAAAAATGATTTCATCAGCAAAGATCAAAGCTCAGAGAGGAAGATTACGGTTTGAATATAAACCATTTCAAGTGCGAATTAAGTGACGAACAAAAAAGAATTGAGGAAGACATAGAAAGCGTTTAAAAATAAGGGAAACAAATGCGTGGAGAGAGGGCGATATATATATATATACATATATATATATATATATATATATATATATATATATATATATATATATATATGTGTGTGTGTGTATGTGTATATATATATACACATATATATGTGTGTGTGTATGTGTGTGTGTGGATAAAGATAGAGAAAGAGAGAGACAGAGAGATAGTGAATAAGAAAGAGAGAAAGAGAGGATGAACAAGGGAGAGAGAGACAGAGAGAAAGAGAGAAAGAGAGGATGAACAAGGGAGAGAGAGAGAGAGAGAGAGGATGGTGAAAGAACTGACCCACTAAATTATCGCCCCATTAGCCTCCTCCCGCTTTTCGCCAAAATATTTGAGTCCTTAGTTAATAAAGCCCTAGTCCAGCACCTAACAGCTGCTAAACTCTTGACTGACAAACAATATGGATTCAGGCAAGCCCGTTCAACAGCAGATATCTTAACTGTAGTTTCTGAACGTATATACCGTTCATTGGATAAAACAGGGGAGGGTAGAGCGGTGGCCCTTGATATATCTAAGGCTTTTGACAGGGTATGGCACGATGGTCTTCTAAGGAAAATTAGATCATATGGAAT
>NC_136482.1:19656027-19721027 GCF_053919585.1 Euprymna scolopes | reverse complement strand
ATAGGAACTGCAAATACTTGCTCGTCAACAGATGTTCCACATTCTCATATTTTTTTTTTTCATTAAAATCGGTCAAATCGCACATTTAAAAAAAAAAAATAAAATCGATTGCCTGCTCTAGGTAGAGACCCCCGCAGTGTACCGGGAATAAGCTTCACATGCCTTTCCGCAGTAACTTTGTTCACAATACATTGTAGTCTACATTACACTGTAGAGAATCTACTGCGGATTTTATAAAATTATCTGTAAATAGTAGCTTCACTTAACGTTTAAAATTCAAAAGTCAAGTATTATGGTTAAATTGTGCTCTAAACAGAAACATTCATTTCGAATGCGCCTCTGTCTTATCAAAGAACTGTTGATTTTCTGAAACTATTTTTACATAATCACTTGAATTAAAGTTAAACGTACAAAAGTCAAGTATCATGGTTCAGTTGTGCTCTTAAAAGAAACATTCACTTAGAACGCGCTCTTGTCTTATAAAAGAATCTACATCTTATTTTATAGGCGTGACCTTTTCCTGCTTATGCGATGATAAAACTTCTCAAATGTACTTGTGATGTTAGGTTGTATAAAAGTGTTAACTTTGGTCAAAATCGGATTTCTTCTTTTCATTTTCGATATTCATCGAATGCATTCCAATAGAAAGCCTAAGAACACATCCACAGACATCAAGTACTTTCGGGTGTAATTAAAAAAAAAATCGGTCCAGCCGTTTCCGAGTTCATAGGGAATGAACACACACACACACACACACACACACACACACACACACACACACACACACACACACAGACAAAGTTCCTTTCATATAATATATCTTTTCCGATGTTATGCTGATGAAAAAATACCACCTTTTTTTATTCATCCCAAACAAGGCACAGTGTCACTTGGACGTAAAGAGCTACTATTTGGAATCAAGTATACAGAGACACTATGTAGGAAGTTGAGCAGCAAGATGTCTGTTCACACTATACTTGAACTTCTGCATGTCAGTAAAGTCAGGGAAGCAGGGATCCGGGAGGGATTTCCAAAATGTGGCATTTTGAGGGAAGAACTTATTAAAGTAGAAGGCTTTTCAACAGGGGTTTATATAATCTAGGGGTGGGATTTTGCTGCTTGTCGGGTTAGTCGGCGGTATTTACGCGGAGGGGTACAAGTGCCTTGAGTCCGTCAAGCACATTCTAATAAAGTACTTGTAAAATAGACGCATAGATGCAACATTTTGATGATGGGACAGGGGTTGGACTTTTGTTGATAGCGCGGGAACCTATTAGGTTGGAGACTGTCCTTTTATACCATGTTTAAGACCGAGAGACTAGTGGCAAATGCACCAGCCTAGATATGGTAGCAATACACTTCAATCTATGCCCTCCTCGCCAAACTTTAACGAAAAACACTCGTTTGGCCGAAACTACTATCAATAATTTCCCACACACTTTATCTGTGCCTAAACCGAAACATAGATTCCACGAACAAAGCTTCTTTCTTAGAACTACACGCCTGTGGAACTCTCTTCCAGCTGACTACAATCTGATTGTCTTCAAGTCCAACGTAAACAAGTTCTTGATGAACCGCCCCCCCCCAAGTAATACAATTTACAAAATTCCCACTACTTATGTTTACTACGCTATAATCACATTGACTAATGTATACCCATTAACCCTTATCCTCGTGTGACCTCCCGGCCTTGATAAGTGGTGATTCCTGTGTTAAAAAATACTCCATTGAAGAGGTCTAGGATACTATAAGGTTTGAGCAACTTCTTAGGACTTAGAAAGAGCTCATATTATTTATAATAAAAAATAAATAAACCGAATCACAGCCCCCCCGCCTCCAAACATAAGCGAACACCCAACAGCTCAAGACATACTTACCAAGAAATCACCTCACCAATGAGACGCTAAAAACTTTAACACTAAGACTCGAATTTTAAAGTAACTCCCTCCTCCCACCCCCACATATTCCCCTTCCCCTCATGTATCCTTATGCCCTCAGCCACAACAGAAATGAACTTCCCAGACCCTCCCCCACAAGTTCCTTAAACCCCCAAACTAAAACCTTATCGACATGCCAAACGCCTCCCACCTTCGCTTCTGTTCCCTTCCTCTCTTCCTCTTCCGCCCTCCTCGCACCCCCTGACCTCATTCACTCTTCTACTCTTTCATCCCAAAATAGCGAACATTTCTGTAAAAGTCTGCTGAGGACGCTACAGACGCCCCCCCCCAAACGGCCGTGTAGCCGAAACATTAATGTTACTTAACAGAAAGATACAGTAATAAAAAATAAAACGCATATTTGCTCTACAACAGTATTGAGCACTTTCTTCAGTTTTTATTAATTATCATCTCCACTATATATATATATATATATATATATATATATATATATATATATATATATATATATATATATATATATATATAGTGGAGATGGTAATTAATAAAAACTGAAGAAAGTGCTCAATACTAGCATTTCGGCCCAGCGTTGCCCGGGTGTTTGGAGGTGTATGCTGAGCAAAAGAAAACAAAAAAAAAAAAACAAAAAAAAAAACAAAACAAAACAAAACAAAAAAAACAAAACAAAAAAAACGGTAATTTTATTAACTTTGACCCCTATTATGACCCGTTAACATTTATTGTTTTGGGCTCAAATCAAGTTATTAAGTTAGATCCATGTCTAAGGAACCAAAATCTAAAATGTCTAAAGACCCAAAATTGTCGGAGGAGTTTGATGGAGTTCTCAAAGGTCAAATCGTTGAATTTTGACCCCTTTACAGCCAAATTTTTGGCCGATAACCGATCACATCGATTTTCCCAAATCTCAGTACTCTGTATATTAAATTTCGAGTCTGTAGATTGAAAATTGGCAAAGTTATTGCGAAGGAAAATGTACACAGACACACAGACACACAGACACGTTCACTTTTATAGATAGCTAGATAGAAAAACAAAAATATATACAGATACACAAATATATATGGAAACAATATATATGGAAACAATTTTATGTTTACTATAAACTTTTTACGCAAATATTATGCAAGTATAAATCATGTAACATATCTTCATGAATATAATTACACGAAATAGTTAACTAAAGATGATCATCCCATAAGAAAACCGAAAAAACTAATAGGGAATTAATTAAAATGAATGTTTAAAAGAATATGCAAATTAGCTAGATCTTTTGCTAGTGAATGCAATTCTACGACTCATATATAAGAATATTGTATTTTCTTTTTAAATAAATGGAAAGGAGGGGTTTTCAATACACACAAAAGAGAGACGAATTTATAGGAGTATAGATATAGATAGAAGATAGATAGATTGGATGCAGTATATAGTAACGATTCAAAAAGTATTAAAAAAAGACCCATACGCTACCACCGAGAATCGAAACCAAAACGTTCTGCTCACGATTTATTTTGCCTCTGCTGTCAATGTCTGGTCTATGAAAACATGTTTACTGCAAGGCTAAAAATTGAAACATGAACTAATAGTTACTACGTCATGCATCCGTAATGCCGGCGTTCGACCTTCACCTGGCAAATTTAATTTTTTAAAATTTTCACACTTTTGCACCAATTTTTCCGGGCTAAAACCCAAATATAAAGTTTTGCATTGATTCAAATATCTTATATATGAAGTTTCATGTCTGTAGACCAAAAACTCTAGGAGGAGTTTGGTAGACAAAATTTGTTAAACAAAAATATATATGTATACATAAATATATATGGAAGCAATTTTGTGTTTATTATAAAGTTTTTAGGCAAATATTATGCAAATATAAATCATTTAGAATACTTGCATGGATATAATTACACGTAATAGATAAATAAAGATGATTGTCCCATTAGAAAACCGAAGCAACTAATAGGGAATTAATTAAAGTGAATGTTTAAAAGAATATGCAAATTAACTAGATCTTTTGCTAGTGAATGCAATCCATAACCCATATCTAAGAAAATTGTATTTTATTTCAAATAAGTAGAAAAGTGGGGGTTTAATATGAATACAAACACACACAAAATAAAAACGAATTGATAGGAGTATATATATATATAAAGCTGAATGTCTGTGTGTGTGCGGCTGGTCACGAATAGGCTCCTACATGGTTGACTATTTAAAAAAAACTGATTACATATAATGATAGATGATGTATCGAGACACAGGAATGGGTATGTTTGATATGGCAGAACGGTGGTTCGTTAAAATTGTGGGGTCTGCGTTCGCGCCTGGCCTACAAAGTATGGAAATAAAAAAATTAAAAAGAAAAGTCTACAAGGGTTTTTGATATAGATGTACATAAGAATACTTTGATAAGTATGTTTTAACTTAAATAGGGATGGTATAATAAAATTGTGGGTTCTGCGTTCGCGCCTGGCCTCCATAGAATGGAAATAGGCACAAACTTTAATAAAGACTTTTCATATCTATCTGCGTAAGTATATTTTGATGTTTCAGTTTGAAGAAATATGGTATAATAAAATTCTGGGGTGTTCGTTCGCACTTGACCTCCATAGAGTGGAAATATGTCACAAAGTTTAACAAGGTTTTTAAATATAGATCCACAGAATATTGTGATAAGTGTTTCAGTGTGAACAGGTATGGTATAATAAATTATGTGATTTATCTATTTTATTTTTACTTTCATCATATTTTGCTTTGGTTTTGATACCCCCAAATTCGAAGCTATCTCTTTACAACCCTTCCTTTTCATATCCGATCATACTTTCATAAATCACAGTCCATTTTCTATAGGCTGTTTTTGAACCCAGTCAACGACGGGTACTTTTGCTAGTATATATATATATATATATATATATATATATATATATATATATATATATATATATATATGTGTGTGTGTGTGTGTGTGTGTGTGTGTGTGTGTTCTAATGGTTAGACTGTAGGAGAGTGTATATATATGTGTTACAGCCATCTATATAACGTGTGTATATAATTGAGCGTCTAACTTAATGTACCCATTGATCGTCTAGTAATTGTTTAAATAAGACATATAACAATTATAACATGAAGGGACAAATAACAGTCCCTTGTGTTTTAAATAGGCCAATGGAGAAACTTACCTGATCCTTCTTTGATTTTGATTTGACGGATCCTCGGAAAAGCTGCAAATGAAGACTCGTACAACTTTAAATCTTGGTAGGATTTACAGCAGCTTTATTCCAGATGTTTCCCCCATTGGACAACTGCAACGTCGATCCTAGACTTTTACTATCGACATTTCCCCCTGCCTGCCTACTCGGAGCCATTGCTTTCCACAAACGCCTTTCTTCCTCTGACTTCTATCGAGTCTGTTCTCTCTGCCTCCCAACTCTTGACTCTGATACGTGTCTTTCAAGCTCTCCCGTTACGTCATTAACTCCACGTGACCAAATCAAATAATTGTTCTAATATTTTTTTCTATTATAACATTTCAATATAAATAATTTTATCTGTCAATATTTATTTCACTATGATAACATTCTTTCTTACATTCTATTTTCACAAATATTAATCACGATCGTAATAATCGTCGATCAGCACACTTTTCCGCATGGCTTAACCAACATCTAACAAAAGAACCTATTGTTTATTATATATGTCGAGCCTTTTGGCTCGTGTATTATTCAAACTTCTCAAAAACACTTGTGATATTAGGCTTATAAGGTGTTAACTTTGTCCAAATCACCTGTGTTTTCTTTAATGTGATTTTTTGATTATCGATTAACGATACTCATCAAAGATATTCCGATACAAAACATATCTAGAAACACTGCCAGGCACATTTTGTGCGAAATTTCATAAAAATGGACCGAGCCGTTTTTGAGTCCATAAGGACACACACAGACACACAGAGAAACCCATACAAAGTTCCTTTTATATAACAGTAATATCATATGATTTAATTTTCACGAGATGACTTATGACGAGTGAAAGGCCTTAGATATTGCTACAACTACTGCGCGAGTCTCCCCTGCATTATCCAGTGCGTGATAAATACATTCGGAGATTACAGTTAGGATACCCGCAGTATAACGAGCTTGCTTAAATTCACACTGTCGGTTCGAAATGATTTAGTATCTATGGGATGGTAGACTAGTACTTAATTGAATAAGAACCTAAATATTTTGGCAAGTGTCTAGGGTTTTTTTTTATATCACGTATATGAGAAGGAGTGATTTTCAAATCATCGAAAAGGAAGGAGTTGTTTAAGTCTAAAGTGTAATTGGAGGCAAAGGTAATCTGCCGGGCAAGCAGGTTAGCCTTCTAGGTTGTTGTGCAAACCACTCCGAGGTTGTTGGATAGGGAATTGTTGATTGCCCGTTATTCATTACACTGTTATAAATTTTGCAGAAATCGCAAGTTGCTAATTTCTGTGACTCAATGCGTTTTCTTGTGATTTTGGTATGCTTTCTCATATTTCTTTCTTACAATTATTTTTAGCTTCTATATACTTTTGTCTATTTGTACTAGACTTGTATCGGATAAATCTTGGAAATGCATGCTGTCTTCGAGCAATGGCAACTGTACAAGTAGAAGTGAACCATTGGGGATAGTGAGGGTTGCTAAAGTACTTCTGTGTGGGACTATGTACTTTGAACCGTTCAGTAACTATTTTTTGAACACTGTTCCACAGGAAGAGAAAAAATCTGTTCCATGGGATCCTGGATATCATCCCAGTCAGTCTTCTTGAAATATCTTGTCGTTGTGACTTAAAGCTCTCCAACTTGGGCTTGAGAGCTTTAAGTGATGTCTACCAATATCACGTGATCAACATTCCCTATTGTGTTATGCTACACAATCCCCGGGAACTGTGATACAAAATAAGTCTAGAAGTAAGGCTTGCTGATCCTCGCAATCTAGGAGACGGGTCAGAAAATGACGGTCTGTGTTAGGAAATGGGATATAGAAAGCCTATGTGTGATGCTACAAGTTGCGTCTGTGTAACTAGATAAATCAAACCAATACAGACATGAAAGCTACCAAGTTCATTTATATGGACGCTAGTATATAAGGAAAGAATTGTATCTATGCTGTCAGAAACATGGTTGATTAGAGTACAGTAACAGAGGAATTGTTTTGTACTTTTGAAGTTTTAGCAGGATACAAACATACAAACACACAAACTATTGCCCTTTATATAATAAGTAAAAATTATTAATTCATCAATGATCACCTAATTTTATAGATTCTTCTCACATAGCACCATTGCTGTGCAACAAGAATTCGTAAAATTAGGCAAAGTATGCGTTGTGTGAACTTTGTTTCCGATGTACATTAGGAAAAGGAGCAGGAGTTCAACTATTTTTCCTGATCCAAATCAACTTTTGAAAAGAAAATCACTATTTTTCCTGCGGAATAATATTCATTATTTTATATAACCTCAGGAAATTCATTAGGATTTATACTGCACAACCGTTGAACACTATGCGATCGTCTCCCGGGTGACTGTCGAATGCTGGTGCGTTTTATCCGAAGGAGATGAGCGCTAATTGGATATATCCTGATTTATTAAGAGCTACGTGAAAGAACGCATTTTCCTGCAAAGTCAATATATATATATATATATATATATATATATATATATATATATATATATATATGTGTGTGTGTGTGTGTGTGTGTGTGTGTGTGTGTGTGTGTGTGTGTGTAAAGAATCCAGGAAGATACAATCAAGCTAAGGAATTAAGTTGAATAGCATAGAGAAAGAAGCAAAGGAATACATTTAGAAGGAAAAGATGCCTAATGAATATGTAGGATTGTACGAGTGACGAAGAGGGATTCAGGTACGACACGTTTATCAAAAAATTATATACTCTAGCTATCATGAAAAAACATAATTACATTGACATACTGGTTCTAGTTAAATCATCGAAGGTAAGCAATGCTGAATCTAGCCAGTAGCAAATGGGCAACGATTTTGGATTCAGGTCATGTCTAATATCTCAGGGAATTAAATAATATCATTACCAATCATATCGATGTGGTCTCACCGTCCATCTGACAGGTAATCTTTATCCTCGAGCAGCCTATGGACTTTGATGAGGTGATGCTCTAGTAAGAAATACTCGGAACAATGCTAAGAGACACGCGGATTTTTAACGTATCTATGTGTGCAGATCATTGAACGGTGATAAAATAAAGACTGTTAAAGATTCATGGCTAAAACTTGGTGGACAAGTAAGACATATTAAATACTGTTGGGTTGCAGAAAGGATTGTGAATTTTATTAACGATTCTATAGGAAATATAATCGCGTGGACAAGCCGGTTCTTGTTAGATCACCAAAGTTAAACAACGCTGAGACTGTCCAGTACCAGATAGATGACTATTTGAAATATTAGGTGCTGTATTTACTCAGGTATCCGAGTATGTATAATAATTTTGGGAGGTAAATGTCTCTGCCTTGCACAGTTCTGGGTCACCTTTGATACCGTGCAGTACCTGTTATCCTCCTTTCGATATCCCAGATTGTTATCGCACGGGGTGGGGGTACACGAAACTCCTCAGATACGATGGAGGCAATCTATCTCGGAGAAGGAAACTCTGATGAAAATTACACCGGATAGAAAGGTTCCGTTAGCTCTTTAAAGTAATTTTCTATTTATGGTGTCAAACAAAATATCTGATTCGAATCAGTAAATATAACCTTCTTAAAGTCAACATGCTTTGTTAACCACGTTTTAGCACTCTCCAGTCTTGCTCCTTTGTATTTCTTTGTTAGTGTAATTTCTTTCTTAGCCTTTGCATACTTCAAACCAATCCTATGCAGCGTTTTTTGTACTGTTCGGACGTTTACATCCAATTCACATTTCTCCTTCACTTTTCTTGATGTAACTCTTTCTCCAGATGTCAAAAGCCGTGTAACAGTCCTCTTCATTCTCCTTTCAGTCCTCTTACTAATTGATCTTTGCCGTCCTCTCTTCCTTTTCCGCTCGGAGTTTGTCTTCAGCATGTATTCGACTGTTGATTTCGACAGATCCACATCCATGCATCCTTCTGATGCTGGCGCCATCTTCCCACTTCTTCCGTCCCAAACAAACGATTATTTTGATTGCATTTTACCACATTAAACTTAATTGTTTTGGCAGTAGAATAGAACAGATAATTGATTCTAATGTTGACAGATAAGTGTACAAGCAGAAAATTTGCATACAGAACTGCACGCCTGTGGAACTCTGTTCCGTCTGCCTGCTTCCCACCGGACTACAACTTGGATGTCTTCAAGTCCAACGTTAACACATTCCTAATGAACCGCCCCCTTAAGTAAACACTTCATCACATCTCTACACTAACGTAATGTACTTGCAATAATCCTTATCCCTGAGTGGCTTCCGGGCCTTGATAAGTGGTGATCACTGTGTAAAAAACAAAACAAAAATAAAACATATGCATGAACATAGCTCTTAATAAAATAGGATTTTTGGTCATGTCGGAAAAATAGTGTCGCGCAAGTTTTCACAAAAATCACAAATAACTAAAATTATCAAAACCAAATTAAAAAAATAATTACACTAGTAGTGGATTTCACTCCTCAACTACGTACTTACAATCTCAAAAGTTTTTGGCACTATTAACAACCTTGAAGTACATTTTTAAAGTGACCGAAGAATACTGTCGGGCTCCTGTATTCTCCTTGCTACCTCGCGCTGGCCTTTAGTCAGCGCTATCTTGCCTTCGTGTTTGTACGCCTGTCTTCCCCGGAACGCACTTTGTTTTCCTTTTCCGATCACATGATGTATTTTTCTTTCATTTTCTTGTGACGCAAGCTCGCGCACACTTGCTAATTTGCATATGTGGTTTAACGGCGGCTGCTGAATATATTTTATAAAAATAAATGCAATCTTGACTCTCGTTTCAATATCGCCCTTTTTTTTTTGGCTGATGAAGTAGTCTTCTTGAATTGAGACACCACTGAAACATGTATGCACATATGTAACCAATAATGTATTTATAAAAACGGACTATATATATATATATATATATATATATATATATATATATATATATATATATATATATATATATATATATATATACCCGGTTACAAGTGATACCCAAGAACACTTTTCCATGGATATATTTTATGTAAAAATATTTAAACACTATTTGCATAAAATAATAAAAAATAATAAAGTAAATAAAAATACGTCCAATCACAAAGGGGGGGGGCAGCGCATTAACAAAAAATAAAAGGAAAGTGATCTTTTTCTCTTTTTCACCGCTTAAGTAACGTAAATTAAAATAAAAAAATTAGCAACGGTTTAAAACTGTATGGCTAAAAAAAAAAAAAAAAAATAACAACATCGCGATGCACCTACAGGAAGCTTTACATGTCTTCACGCAGTGACTCAGTTCACATGACATGGTAGTCTACATTGCACTGTAGAGAACCTACTATAGATTTTATGAAGTTATTTTTGTATAATGCCTTGCATCAAGTATCATCGTTCAGTTGTGTTCCAAACAGAAATATTCATTTCGCACACGCCCCTGACTTATCAAATAACTTAATTTTGATTTTACACGCCGTTCTGTTTGTGCGGTGATAAAACTTCTCAAATCCACCTGTGATGTTAGGCTGTATAAGGGTGTTAATTTTGGTCGTAATCGGACTGTTTCTTTTTTAATCGAAACTCTTCCGATTATTGCTTTTCGATACTTATCGGGGATATTCGAATAAATACCTATTTAAAAACCATTCCCCAAACTTCAAAGTACATTTATTTGGTATTAAAAAAATGTTAGCCCAGATGTTTCGTAGTCTATAGGGAATAAACTCTCACACACAGACTCACAGAGACAAGATGCCTTTATACACGATGTTAAGATTTTATCCATTTCATTCATCGTTTTTAATCCTCTCATAATATTTTTCCTAATTCAAAAGACATTTTATTCATATCATTTACACTTATTTGCGAGTGGCTTTTGGCCCTGATAAATATCAAATCACCGATAGAAAAAAAAAAAAATTAGTAATTCGCGCTGTGTCTATCTATATTTTATTTGTGATATTCTAAAAATGTAAAATTTAAGAACATTTAATAAAACTCACAAACTTATCTGGAGTCCGACCATATTTAGTACAAATAAATTTGACTATGCCTGGCTTGTCCATCAAGTTTTAGTTATGAATTCCCAACAGTCTTTGTTTTATCACATGAAGGGCTTCATACTCGCTTAACACTCTCATATTCTTATGTGTGAGATTATCTCAAATATGATTTCTACGAAAATAATTCCCAGACTATTCGTGAACTGAAAATGGCCAAGGGAAAAAGAAAACGTAACAGTCTCATCTACACTTCATTTTAAAATGTTGAGAGAGAAACAAAATAGACATAGAATAGATATAAAACACGACTAGAGGCAGAACACTCACTCCCAACGCAATCCTCTATCTATAGAATAGCCAAATACATTCTAAGACAGAGAACTGTTAATATTTGCCATATATGAAGGAACCGCTCAGGGTACGATTTCTTACCTGGACAAGGTAAAAAAACGAATTCGAAATCTAGTCGGCTCCATCATTTTCTCCTTCATAATACTTTTTTCTCACAGAAGATATGTTTCGAGCCTGTCTCTACTCTCTAGTTATTTTCAAGTCTGGTGCTCGACTGAGCTTCAATTTATACCTCTCCCCCTTTGAAACATTTATCACAAAAACTCGTCTAGCGACAACCATTATCAACAATTTCCCTTATTCTCTATCTGTACTTAAAACCATTCACCTTGATAAATAGTGACACCTGAGTAAAAAATATAATACATTAAGTAGGTGCATATATATATATATATATATATATATATATATATATATATATATATATATATATATATATATATAAGAACAAGTAGTTTATATATATATATAAAGATGAGATGACATTGATAATTATGCTACTTTTAAAGATTATATAAAACGAACTTCTTAATATACTCAGTCATGGATATGCGAGCGACTTCACGAAAGTTAACTAATTCGTATATTCCTTTATAAATTATCGTTCATTAATTATTTATTTTTATGCTCTCGTATTTGATGATTGGTTTCATTTAACTATATGCTCTTAATTCTTTTTATGCACAATTTCTACATCCTTCATAATTGCCTAGAATTTAGGATAAATACGTTTTAACACAGGAACATGTTTATATATATAACGTTGAGCTTTTTTCTCGCTCTGATATAGATATTTAAAGTTTACTTTTTTAATAATAAAAATATTAAAACGAATATTTTAATATACTCAGTCATGGTTACGCGAGCGACTACACGCAGATTAACTCATTTGCTTATTCATTTGAAAAACAAAAATACGAGCGTTAATTAATTACTTATTCTTTTTATAGTTTCTTATTATATTAGTTTCATTTTACTATTATGTTAAATTCTATTTATACATACTTTCTGCATTCTGCATGATTGCTTAGAATTTCAGATGAAAACGTTCAAGCATATATATATATATATATATATATATATATATATATATAGTTAAGTTTTTCTAGCACTGACATTGACATTAAAAACCTACGTTTTCTTTAAATTATAACAACGAACTTTTTAATATACTCAGCTATGAATATGCGAGTGACTACGTAAATGTAAACTAATTTGACTACTCCTTTGATAAACGAGTTTAGTTTAGCTCAGTTTAGTTTCGTATATGCAAACATGTATAATAGTTTATAATTTGTTGATATTAGTTTCATAAATATGTATACACAAATTAGAAATAATCAATTTACTATTTTTTTTTGGTAGAATATTGATAAATTAATAGAAAATGTTAGTACGAATAGTTGGGTTTAGTGACTTTATTTTTAAAATTCAAAATGTCGTAATAGAAACATATTAAAGGTACTTGCAGGTTCTCTTCTAATTTTCGGATTTTAATCATGTCAGATCACACTTTATTTCCTTTTGACGGATTGATTGTTGCTATTTCCTCTGATGAGTTTTTTTTTTTTTTTTTTTTTTTTACACAGTGATCACCACTTATCAAGGCCCGGAAGCCACTCAGGGATAAGGGTTATTGCAAGTACATTACGTTAGTGAGGAGATTTGCTGAAATGTTTACTTAAGGGGGCGGTTCATTAGGAATTTATTAACATTGGACTTGAAGACAACCAAGTTGTAGTCCGGAGGGAAGCAGGCAGACGGAACAGAGTTAAGGGTAAAATAGATTCACTGATTGATATAATAATTAATTGATTGATTATGCGCTGCGAAACAGATACTGTCAAGAATTGTACATATCAACTGAATTAAAGGAATAAACTATAAGATGGTCAACATCATGAATTTTGGAATATAGTTTTTTGTCATTTATTCGATATATTGCTCTGTAATTACATTGAGCTTCTTAAATAAGGATTGGTATATAATTTAAGAAAATATATTTCTACAAATACACACACACACACACACACACACACACATATATATAGACGGATAAACAGAGAGAATAGAAGAGTAAGAACCCTTAGATGAGGAAATACATTGTTTCTAAAATAAAGAAAGACTAACATGCTTATCTATGACCCCTTCTGTAAAGTAAGATAAAAAAGTAGGAAGAGAAAGAATAAAAGATGATGGGGGGGGGGAGAGAGTAAAAAGAAGAAATAGACATCGAATAGATATAAAACAGAAATAGATAAGAGACAGAGATTGATAAAAGAGAGAAAGGAAATAAAGAAAAAGAGGAAGTGAGAGAGAGAGAGAGAGAGAGAGAGAGGGGGGGGGGGAAAGAGAAAGAGAGTGACAGATAGAAAGAATAGAATAACAGGAACCCTTAAACGAGGAAATACAATGTTTCTTAAATAGTTTGTGAATACCAGGATGAAAATATAATTGCGAAAAGAACTAAATAATTCGTGCTATTGTCTTCTATTCTTTTTAGAATAAAGAGCCATAATGTTTAACCATAACCCACGCGCAAACACACACAAGCGTAAATAGTTTTTTTAAAAAGTTTTACGGGGACGTTGAAGACGTATTTCCGAGTACAGTCATACACGTATCTAAGTCGTCACACACTATGGTGGGAGTCAGTCACTAATTCGCACACAATAACCTTATTAGAGCAACTCAATATAAAGGAGAACGCACTCATCAAACCATATTTACAAGAGCAGTCATTTTTGACTGCTTAAGTTGTTTAGGAGCGGCTTACAATAGGACAAACCTGTCCCCAATAAATCACGTGGAAAATCATATTGGGAGACTCGAAATTACTTCACAATAAACACATTATCTTTGTTCAACGGATTTTATGGACAACCGTGCGACAAGGAAATCTGACATTCTTTTTATTGTCCACGTTTGAATATCATTCAGATTTAAGCAATAATTACTATCTTCTTCGAATCGAATATTATTGAAAGAACTGACTTTTTGCTCTCTTCGAGATGAGTTTATTTGATTTAATTATCTTTTTGTTGTTAAAAATTTCCTTTTCCGATGGGATGGGGGGATGTGATAAAAAAAAACAATAACAAAGAGAAACTTTCCATGATTTATGGAAAGATAAAATGGAGATTTTTTTTTTTAAAGAACCATTTTGTTTTTTTCCTAAAAAAAAACACTTTTTACTCGAACTGACTTCGTTTATTTCTGTCTCTTTACCGTTTGTGATAAAGTCTCGGCTATTGTTACAAATGACGAATTCCATTCTTGTTCGTTTTTATGTATTCGGTTAAGACAGTCTTTGCACGTTTTGTCATCTTGGATTTCGTTCATCGGGTATTTCTAACTGCAGTTAACAGAATAAAAAAGAGGTTAACACCAAATATGCAACAAATAAATGTTACCAAAGGAAAAACGAATGCTAATGTTAAGCAGAATTCGAGAAAAATTCTTTGTAGGTTTAAACATGGTTCCATATTGTTTTTTTTTAAATTTATTAATGAATTGTAAATCAAAACAAGATGGCGACCGACTTTGTCGTGTGATTTCGCTTATTCATATAATGTTGACACATTTCAAGCGTGCTTTTTGCAAGTTTACATGCGTAAATACTAAGCGGATTTTAAATCAAAATGATTCCCATTTTAATAATAAATAAGTTAAACGAACATATAAAACTATTTTAATGCCTATACGATTATTTTTTGCTCTTGCCGCGACTTTAAACATTTGCCAAGATGAGTTACCCTTCTAGCTACCTGGATGGAGTTATTTGCATTTTAACATATTTAAAAGCGTTTTTTGTTATTTAAAATAATCTCGGTGCAGTTATAAACAACAACAACAACAACAACAACAACAACATGACTTCCATAGGCATTGCACGAAGGCTCTCGATAATTGCTCCAAAATTAAATATTAAACAAAATACTGGTAGAATATTACATTTTCATACGATTAGTGACATTTATTGGATGTGTTTTCACTATTATTTTGTGGAATTTATTTTATAAATATTTTTATTGTTTTTGTCCCCTCAGATTAAAGTTAACAAGCAAAAAAAAGTACCTTTCTCTAGACTTTCGTCAAAACCATTTAAGTCGTGTAGTCGATCGAAAAAGCAAATAACAAGTCAGACAACCCCAAATGTTTTAAATGAATTAGGTAATACTATACTCTATAAAATAAACGATAAGTGCTTTTTCTCTTGAGGTCATCAGATATGATAATAATAATAATAATAATAATAATAATAATAATAATAATACATGTATGAAAAATTCACTTACACTTGTATCATATTATATGAATATCAATGCGAACACCGACGGAGTATAATTTTGTCCCATTTGTAGAGAGTATACACCACTATCTCTGGCCGAACTAGATTGCGCATTGATGTGATCATCCTCGTGATAGTTTTATAAGCCTTACTACTTTCGTGCTGGCTGATGACAAATTAGAAACGGGTGAAAATTGCCGTATAGAGAGAACGACCTCCCTCTATACCTTTTTCTTTTTTAATAGAGACCCTTTTCCACCACTGCTCAGAAACTCCATCTACCCCATGTATGGTAATATTTTAGAATCTACGAGAGAGGCTAACAAGTGCTACACCTTTCTCAAGGATGACCTGGAACTGAACAAAGCAGGGGCATTCATATCCCTGAAGTATTATACATACCCGTTTATTTGAATATATATAGCACCTAGTATTCCCAAATGGCAATCCACCTGCTATTGGCCAGTCTCAACGTCATATTGTCTAGTTTTCCATAGAAGAAACGTGCACTAGATTTCCAGATCAATCAGTAAACTATACAATATCATAAGCGAAAGGAGAGCCCGGAAACGGCCAATATATGATAGACTGTATTTTGTAGGAATGGTAAAAGGGTGCAGATGAATACGTAAATCACGATGGAAATAGCGTAATCACGTATGTTTATTTTATCAACGAGTCATCACTTATGAAGACCCAAAATCCACTCGAGGACAAGAGTTAATGGTTTGTATCGGGTGGATGGCGAGACATAGAAAATAAAGATTGCAAACGATGGTTTGGTATTCTATAGATCTAATTTTTTTCCATATTCGGTAATTTCTTTTTGTATTTTCTATTCTCTTCCACTATTTTTGTTCCTTTTCACACTCGTTACTAATCATGTTTCGTTATTTTTTTCATTATTTCTTTCTTTTTCATTCATTAATTAATTTTTCTTATTTCATTCATTCATTCATTCTTTTTTCATTCATTTATTCTTTTTTTTCATCCATTCATTCATTCATTCTTTTTTCATTCATTCTTTCTTTCTTTTTCATTTATTCATTTATTTTATTGTTTCATTCATTTCTTTCATTCTTTCTTTTTCATTCATTTATTGTTTCTTTTTTCATTCATTCATTGTTTCCTTTTTCATCTATTCATTCGTTCTTTTTTTTTATTCATTCTTTGTTTCCTTTTCATTTATTCATTCATTTTTCTTTTTTCATTCATTCACTCTTTCATTCATTCTTTTTTTCATACATTCATTCTTTCTTTTTTCATTCATTCATTCCTTCATTCTTTGTTTTCATTTCATTCGACGTAGAAAATCGTTTACGCAATTACCAGCCGAAAATTCTATATCGATGATCGGTCCGATAGAAAGTCGACCGTTGTGGCATCTTCTGGTTCTGTCAGGCTGAGATATTTGTTCTGAGTGGTTCATCCTCCCAGGCTTTATTTTCTCTCTCTCTCTTTATTTTTTTTTAAAGGGTTTGTTTATGGCCAGTTGCCTAAAGCGCATCTACCAAGGAATGCCGATGGGACTGCTCAGCTATTTTTACGGATCTAGTATGCACTACCTCTTGCGTGCAGGCCTCCAAACCCACCTTCCGGCCTTGTGTCTCATCTTTATGTGATAGAAAGAAGGTAAATACTGTCTCTTTTTATAGGCATTTTCATACCAGTTAAACTTTTTCTTTGTTTATTTTTATGTTTTATTACAACAACGTTCTTTATATTTCTTATAACTTTTCCGATTTTAAACGTATACCGTTTTAATTAAAGAATTTCTAAATACTAATCTTAATATTTTTCTTGTAATATACTGAAACTTATTATTATTATTATTTTACTTTTTATTGAATATATATATATATTATATTTTTGCAATTTCTTTCCATGATTCAATCGCGCATTTTCTTCTTTTCAACAAAGAAAGTCCATTATATCACTTAATTCGCTGTTACTGATCCGGGCTATTTCCTTTGAACGCTATGTTGGTCTTAAAACCCTAATATCCGACCAACCAAAGCATATATTGTCAGATAAGCTCTTTCGTTGAACCGATCAAGAAAAGGGGGGAAAAATCATCGTTTGAATATATTATTTTCTGCTTATTTTATTTCTAATAACATATGGTTGATCTGCAACCATTTTCTTCTTCTTCTTCTTCTTCTTCTTCTTCTTCTTCATCTTCTTCTTCTTCTTCTCCTCCTCCTCCTCCTCTTCTTCAATTAAAAATGTGTATTTTATCTTCATTAAATATTAATATTTCTTACATACTGTTTTCTATTTTCTTAATTATAAAAGAAAGCATAATGACGTTGACATACCAGTTCTTCTTAGGTCACCAGAGTTAAGCAAAGTTGAACTTATGCATTACCAAATAGGTGACCATTTGGGAATACCAGGCGCTGTATGTATTCAGTTAGCGGGTATTTATATGTTAGGGAGCTAAACAGTATCATTACCAATCATCACGATGTGGTCTCACCGTCCACCTGACACTCATGTAATCCCTACCCTCGAGTAACCTTTTAGTTTTAATGAGGTGATACTTAAGTAATCGAAATTCCACCTGTCCTCTAGCTGTGTTCTGTCGCTATATTAGGCTGGTTAGGACGTGATGGTGAGGCTGTCTCTGCGGAAAACAACTTCACTTTAAACAAATTCTCAGCGCGTACCAGCCATAATCTCTATGGTGATTTAGATTTTCTTCATCGTTCTGACGGACGAACTCTCTCAATAAACAGTTTTTTTTGTTGTTAAAAATCAAAATAAAGGCACTCATTCCATGCCATAAACACATTACACATTTTGAAATCTAACAGCTTGGTTCGTTTGAAATCAAGAACAAAAACATTATTTAGTCTACGTAATCTGCCGTAATAAGTAGTTATCTATAGTGATACATAGTAACATTACACACTTTAAAACAAGAATAGGTTTAACGCTTACATAATTCATAATTGAATTGTTCCAAATGACCCCTTGACATAACGGATAAAGTACTACATAAAATTCATTTCTAAGTGACATTCTTCTACAATTTGCGAATTACTTTTATCCTGTTATGGCTGGTGAAACTGAAGAATTGTAACGTTACCCACGTTTTCACACGGGATCTACTACGTCGCTAAGGAGACCAAGACTCGAACTCCCTTTTTCGTGTAATAACAAAGTTTATTTCCTCCTTCGTCCGCCACGCATGACTTCTCATTACAGCTGTGACGTTTCTCACGTGATCATCCCTCTATCGTGCGTTCTCTCCTTTTTGTAATCTTTTTCCTTACAGTGACGTCATTTCGCATTTTGTATGCGTTTGTATACGCGCGTCTTCCCTCTGTTACTGAACACTACCTCCGTAAATGAAATAATTCCGTTCAAAATTCCATACAGATTTCCGTATTCGACAAGATACACACGAAGAAGGGTACATCGGCTGTAACGTTTTAAAAATTTGGATGGAGTACTGCTGCCACATCTGGGCTGGAGCTGCTAAAACAGCGTATCCTGCCTTGTCAGAGTACAAAATAGACTTCGTGGCTAAGTGAGGGATGCCCTTTTTCTCTTTCCTGCAACCTCTCTCCCACAGAAGAGACGTTGCGAGCCTGTCTTTATTTTATCGTTACTTCCATGGCAATGGTCGTTTGAACTCCAATTTCTGGTTCCCCATCGCCAATCTTTCACGAAAAACACCCGTCTAGCTGAAGCCATTGTCAAAAATTTCCCCCACTCTATATCTGTGCCTAAATCAAAACGTAGATTCCATGAACAAAGCTTGTTTCCTAGAAGTGCACGCCTGTGGAATTCTGTTCTGTTTGCCTATTTCCCACCTGACTACAACTTGGATGTCTTCAAGTCCAATATAAACAAATTCCTGATGAATCCCCTCCTTAAGTAAGATACTTTATCAAATATCCAATACTAACGATTACTTCGATACTATCCCATTGATTACTGTACACGCAATAACCCTTACCCCCGAGTTGCTTCCGCGCCTTGATAAGTGGTGACCTCCATGTAAAAAAAAAAAATAACACGAGAAAGATGAGAACAGGAGTTCGAATAATCAAATTATCAATTTTTATCTTAAAAACTCAGAAACATATTTTTTTGTCTTGCCTTTAAAAGTTATTCCTTAAGTAAATTTCCTCACTGATCATATTTAATTAATAATTTAATTTCATCGTTTTCTTTTGAAGATATTTTAAAACTTTCGACTCAAATGAAAACTGAATTTTATTTTGTAGAAAAAAAATGATGTTTTATATCCATTTTAAAATAACAATGTAAACTTAGCTTTTCATTGTATATGACATTTATATCTAAATATCTACTATCAAAATAAATGATAAAATTTGAATAATTTGTATATTGTGATGCGGCCATCTTGAATTCATAATTAAATAAACAATCTGCTCATGGAAAATTGTCAGTTTCACATGCACATATTAGTCAATTTGTCCATTTGCTTTACCCCTTCCTTGCTCATCTTCCTCTGTTAGTGGTGATAGACGTGTCACAATTTTGCTAAGAGGGTTAAACTATAAGAAACATATGAAATTATATATATTCTCAAAAGATGAGCAAATGTTATCTGTTAAAAGATGAAAACATGATATTTATAGCATATCAGTAAGAGTCTGGAAATAAAATGTAAAATTTGACTAATTTGCATATTCCAACCAGAAGGGAAACGGACTCAAACAAACAGATTGAATTCAAGAACATAGAAAAAAATCCCAGAGAACAACTCTTGAGAATAAGAACAGAAATTGAATCAGAACCGGAAGCTTTAGAGAAACTCGACCAATAACTTTTGGAGTGATCATTACAGAATCAAGAAACTCACTAGTTTTTAAACGAAAACCCGGAAGAACAGCACAAAAGAATCGTCACCAAAAGAGGAACAAAAAGATCCTTAAAATATAAAATAACCTGAATATTATTAAAAAGAAGAATAACGGACTTATTATTCACAGAAGAGACGTTGCGAGCCTATCCTTGTTTTATCGTTATTTTCATGGCAGGTGCTCGTCTGAACTCCAATCTCTGGTCCCCCCTCGCCAATCTTTCACGAAAAACACCCGTCTAGCTGAATCCACTGTGAAAAATTTCCCCCACTCTATATCTGTGCCTAAATCAAAACGCGGATTCCATGAACAAAGCTTCTTTCTTAGAACTGCACGCCTATAGAACTCTGTTCCGTCTGCCTGCTTCCCTCCGGACTACAACTTGGATGTCTTCAAGTCCAATGTTAACAAATTCCTAATGAACCGCCCCCTTAATTAAACACTTCATCAAATCTCCACACTAACGTAATGTACTTGCAATAACCCTTATCCTTGAGTGGCTTCCGGGCCTTGATAAGTGGTGATCACTGTGTAAAAGAAAAAAAATTCTCTTTGCATCTCTTTCGGTTTCACTTTTTTCCATTCGGTTTCCTGTAGTCCATTCACTCTGTTGGTTCTTTGGGTTTCTGCGGTAATTTTTTTTATATCTCCCTTTTGGTCTCATTTCGTTCATTCTCTCTGTTGTCTATTTCGGTTTCTTGTGATAAATTTATGTTCTTCCTTTATCTCTTTCAATTTTCCGTGATTATTTTTTTTTGTTCTCTCTTTCAGTTTTTTGTGATAAATTTATTCTTTTTTTCTTATTCGATTTACAATAGCCAATTCCCTCTATTCCTTCTTTCGTTTTCTTTTGGTAAATTTCTGCTTCTATTTCTTTCAGTTTCTTCTAATCATTTTCCTCTGTTCCACCAGTTCTTTCTGTTTCCTTTAGTCATTTCTGAATGTTATCTGTTTCGGTTTCTAATTTCTTTTTCTCAGTTTCCTTTCATAAATGTCTTCTTTCTTTAGGTTTTCCCCCTGTTCTCTGTTTCGGTTTCCTGTAATAGATTTCTTCTTTTTTCTCTTTCGTTCTTTCATTTTTGGTTCGTAATATTCGGTGGTAATATTTCTTTTTTCTTTCCTTTAGTTTCTTGTACTAATTCTCCTTTGCTCTCTCGGTAACCTGTGGTAAATTACAACTTCTGTCTCTTTTGGTTTCCTCTTTGTATTTACCGTGGTAAATTTCTTCTTTCTCTCTTTCGGTTTTATGTAGACCATTTCCTCATTTCTCCATTTCAGTTTCCTCTCGTAAAATTCTTTTTTTTTCTATTAGGTTTCTATAGTTAATTCCATCTGTTCTCTCTTTCAATTTCCTGTGGCAATTTTCCCTTTATCTTTCTTCTGACTCTCGCTATTTCGTTCATTTTTCTTTTTCTATTTTCTGACCTAATTTCATTCTTTATTTCTTTCTCTTTTCTTCTGATTTTATTTTTTTCTCTTTCCTAATCAGGTTTTGTTTCTTTCTATATCCTGTTCCTTTCATTTTTTTTTTCAGTTTTCCTGTTTATTCCTTTGATCTCTGTTATTTCTTCCTGTGTTACCAAAATATCTATTACTCCATTTTATCATCCACCCTTCCTCTTCGCTTTTAATTTCTCTACCATTCCTCTCATTTTTCCAACAACACTGACTTCCCCCTTCTCGCTCTTCGATTCCTCTTCAACATTATGTTTAACACCCAAACACACACATACATTTTAATGAGCTTTCTCGCAATTATTAATTCCGTGGTAAACGAGAAGACACATATTAATTAATGAACAGCTCAAATACTTGCCGGTGTAGTTTGACCGGAAGTGAGGTTGTAATGGGAATAAGGAGCCCGGTGGCTCTCAACAAAATTGCGTATTGGAGTTGAATAGACACCGTGGGAGGAAGGGGGTATTTTTTATGGGAAGCTGAACAGTGATGACGGTGAACGTTTTTGTTTGTTTTCTTGCTGCATTCAACGAATCAGCTAGCAAAAAGATGAAAGGTACTAAAACAGGAAACTATTTTAACCAAGGCTATACAGAAATTCATCAACCACGTCATAACAACGTTCATTTCGTTTTATCGTTCGTTAGTAATGGAGGCTTTATTATGATGGTGTCGGCCATCAGCAATGGCACAGGCATAAGCGCTAGAGGCGAAATACTGCCGGGCGAAATGTAAAAAAATTGATCATTTTAAAGAAAAAATAATTTTCAAATAAAAATTAAAAAACAAACAAACAGATAATAGAGTGTTTATTTTTATACTCTTGATTTAAAGCGCCGGGATTTTTATTTGAATATTTAAAAATAAATGTTTTAACTTGTTCGTTTTTTTTTTTATTTATGTTTCGTTTTCTAGATGAAAGAATTCATTTTATAGAAGTCTTTTTATTTAAAATTTGAAGAAAGGATAAAAATATCTTCTGCATATGTTGCATAGCTGAAGTCTGTATATAAACAGGGTCTATACCACCGATGTCTCTTTAACGTTGTAACGTGTCGATATATATATATATATATATATATATATATATATATATATATATATATATATATATATCGTGTTTTAACATTATGTGATCGTTTAGTTCCTCGAACGTACGTATAACGTCTATTGATCGCCTCTAGTGAGTGGATATTTTTTTTTATAACTATTAATAATGACAACTTACACAGGAAGTTTTTACGAAAGGGACGTATAACATTATCGGTTGGTTCACCAACAAAAGACACATACCTTCACAAAGTTTCTTTCGCGCTTCGTGAAATTTGAGATACTTTTCATTCGAAAAGGAAACCCACAAAACGTGAATTATATTTGGATACAGTCATTTATTTGCATGCTTGATCATTTCTCGGAGTTTGGGCACACTTCGTACAAGTTTTCATTTTTCTGTCTTGTCCCTTTGACTTTCACGAGTTTCAAGCCTAAACCTTGAAGCACAAACCCTCCGTTTTTCCGTTAACGCGTTGGATATCAAACTAGCTCTCAACGTGTATCGCTAAATTATCTCTTTATGTCATTAACTCCACGTGATCAAGGACACAAATCGGATAATAGACCTTCGTCACGAGTTTTTGTTTCTGTTAGTTTTAAAAACTAACATCTCTTTTCACCAAGTTAACATTTTGGGGAACTATTTTAACATAAATAATATTATATGTAAATATTTGATTCTAAATACCTCGTTCAGGCAACACTCCATTTAGACTTACAAAACACAATTATAATAATAATCGATTACTTTCTTTTCCGACGTTGTACAGATGTAATAACATGACACATATAGCAAACCGCTGAATATTTAATAACACTATGCAACAAATTTCAGGTTAAAAATGTACATGCCACATAAGACCTGTTTCCGTGTAAAAGAAGTATTGCAACGGAGCGCGGACGCGCGTATGTAAATGCGGTGTCGTGTATGAAGTGACGTCACAGTAGGGAAAAGAAAAAGACTAAAAAGAACTTGTACACAAACAGAGGTCGTTCGAGAGGACTGATGTCAAAGAGAAGGAGCACGATCACGTTTTCTTCGGGAAAGTACCCGGAAATATATGTCGATGTTACAACGGAAAAAGTCGAGTTATTACTTGTTTTCTGTTCCTTGCGACGTACTCTGCTACAACATGTTGCGTTCCGAGTGTCTACATGTAACGTTACAATATCGTGATACTAAATCTAACCTTTATTTTTTAAAGATTAAGTATCGTTTTCATTTGATAAATCATATTTTATTATTATTAGTGACGAATGAAAAAACAGAATTGTCAGTTTACATAACATTTGTCGTCCTACCACTTTTATGCTGAGTTTCATTCTCTCCTTTTTATATTCTATTTTTTTTACAAGGTGGTCACCACTTATCAAGGCCCGGAAGACACTCAGGGATAAGGGTTATTGCATGTACAGTACGTTAGTGTGGAGATTGAATAAAGTGTCTACTTAAGGGGGCGGTTCATCAGGAATTTGTTTACGTTGGACTTGAAGACATCCAGGTTGTAGTCAGGTGGGAAGCAGGCAGACGGAACAAAGTTCCACAGGCGTGCAGTTCTAAGAAAAAAGCTTTGTTCATGGAATCTATGTTTTGATTTAGGCACAGATAAAGAGTGGGGAAAATTTTTGACAGTGGTTTCAGCTCGACGGGTGTTTTTCGTAAAAGATTAGCGAAGGGGGACCAGCATTGTCATTTAAATATATTCTAATGGAATCTCTCACCACGTTCATCACTCATATCATGAACATTCACCTCAAAATTCCCCAAAATGAAAATTTTGCAAATAAGAAAACTACTTAATTTGCCACAAATAAGGCCTGAAATGACTTCACTTAAAATAAATAATGGCTTCAATTAAAGTTTAAAAGTCAACTATCATGGTTCAGTTGTGCTCTAAACAGAAACATTCATTTCGAATGCGCTCCTGTCTCACCAAAAAAAAGAAACCTGTTGATTTTATAAAGTTATTTTTACATAATATTGAAAAACTTGTTAAAGCAACAAAATGGTTCAAGAAACGAATTTTTTATACCATTAAGCATATAAAAATAGCCACAGATATTTGCATAGTGTAATTAGTATTTAACTTATTGATCTTTAATGCTACTAAGACTGAGCTCCAATTTTTTTTAACAATGGCAAAAAATCTTTCTCAACTACCGCTTGCCATAACAAATAAAATCCTACTTCACCGTACAAACTCCTCAGTATAAAATTCACAGACCACGTGATATATTCATATCATTGCCAAGACTTCTGGATATAAAGTAGGCTCCCTCTATCATGCTATAAAATTACCCACATCTGAGAGTATTCTATACCTTTATAAAGCCACTGTTTGCGTATGCTTGGAGAAGTGTTGCCAAATCTAGGCTACTACATCTATCACTAGTCTTTCCCTCTTAGACAGAGTCAAAAAACAGTCTCAAATTTAATAGATCCCATACTATCGACCAAGCTCCAACTTTTGTCCTATCGCCGTTACAAGTACTTTAATGGAATGTGCTCTGATGAACTCATAGCACTTGTGACCCCTCAATGTACATACTCCCAACTAATCCGACAAGCAACAAAATCTGTTAAAATCACTAGATGCTATGAAACATTTAACTCTAATAGTTTCTTTCATTGGACAGTTAAATTTTGGAATTCGTCCCCCGTTTCCTACTTCTCTGAATGTACTGACACTTAAAGATAATTGCATTAAATCAACAGTAGATTCTCTATAGAGCTATATAGACTACAATGTATTGTGGACTAAGTCACTGCGAGGAGGTATGTGAAGTTTCTTCCCGATACACTGCAGGGGGGGGGGGCTCTAACTAGATTAGGAAATCAATCGGTTTGATTAAAATTGGACGATTTCACCGATATCGATGACAAAAAAAGTATGGGAGAGTGGAAAATTTGTTGATTCCTCTTCCGATTCCGGACACCGTCGGGTCTTCCTGCTTATACCATTCGAAGTAAAGCACGATGCTATACACTTTCTTATTAAATTCATGGGAAGCGACGATAGCCAAGTAGTTAACGACATAAACTGACAACTTGAATCAAGTTTATATCCAGTTTGTTTCACGGACACACATTTATTTAGGATGTTGCCAACATTAACGTGATACTTTTTGTAATTTTTTTCTTGGAAGAAGTTTAGATATATCGGAGTAAGCAATGTCAACAATAGAATAATCCTATTCATAAAATTTTGTGGCACTATTTGTTAGGTGCCACTCTCAGCGTAGCAACACAAATATTTTTGCTGAGTGATGGGACATCTCGCGTAATCTATTGAGTAAAGATGTAAAGATTTCCCATAATCCCATGTTTTACAGAACTCTCTTTCTCGCATACAGTAAACACATACTTTGGTGTCTCCGTTTGGAGCGGAAGGGAGGCAGAGAGAGAGAGAGAGAGAGAGAGAGAGAGAGAGAGAGAGAGAGAGAGAGAGAGAGAGAGAGGAAGGTAACTTAATACCTTTTGTTTTATTAATGCATAATTAAGCAAAATAAAGTAGTTAACGTCTGTTTTCTACAAATCTGTTGTGCGTGTAATTTGTCCCCACCAAAGTAGACATCACAGCCAGAACGAACGCAAGAAGCGATTATCTGAACTGGACATCAAACAAGCAGAAGATGTCTACACCATTGAGGTATGACCTATCGTTTTTTCAATACCATTTGTTCATACAGGTGGGGCTGTTGAATATCATTTGTTAGCACATTTTGAGCTAGAAACGTCCCTACGACAATCAAGTAACACGCCACCGGCAAACGGATGGGTTATAAATTAATAAATGGATAGATGAATCATATTAATTTCTGATAACAATTCTATTTAATTTATAAGAATAATAGTTCTACTTAATAAGTTGCGAACTCTAAATAATAGGGAGGTATATTCAATACACATTGTATATTAATATTATTACTAGTATTGATCAAATCAATCAATCAATTTTATTGACAAAAAGAAAAGTGCCACAACCTACGTAAAAATACCGTTAGAATGTACTTCATTGATTGTTAAAGATGACTAAAGATATGGTACAAAAAGGAGAAAGAAGCAACCTTAGTAGAAGTAAGTGTTTTCAATGATGCTGGATTAAAGATAACTGAGAGGGAAAAGATATAACGATCTTCATTTTAGCCAATCTATGGATTATTCAGTTGATTGAACCCTGTTTCATTTAACTTCAGTCACAGTCCTAAAAAATCAATGAAATATTATAAAAGGGAATAGGACTATTATAAAAGAGAATAGGGCTATTATAAAAAGGTATAGGACTATTATAAAATGTATAGGACTATTATAAAAGGGAATAGGATCATTATAAAAGGGAATAGGACTATTATAAAAGAGAATAGGGCTATTATAAAAAGGAACAGGGGCATAATAAAAGGGAATAGGACTATTATACAAAAGTATAGGACTATTATAAAAGGGAATACGACTATTATAAAAGGGAATAGGAGTATTATAAAAAGGAATAGGACTATTATAAAAGAGAATATGACTATTATAAAATGTATAGGGCAATTATAAAAGAGAATAGCACTATTATAAATTGTATAGGACTATTACAAAAGTGAATATAACTATTATAAAAAAACGAATAGATATTAACAAAGAAATAATCTGTGTTGCGCAACAAACTTGCAAACTATGTATGATGCGTCATTAAATAGAGAAAGCTAATAACAAAATGTAGACATGGGAATAAATTTATATTGAACACGCCAAAAACGCACCAAAACACAGAAATTAGGAACCCGAGACTTCTGGAAAATCTACAACAGTGTAGTAAATAATGGGCAATCAACAATTCCCCCACTATCCAACAATCATGAAGTTGTTTGCTCAGTAACCAAGAAGGCTAACGTGCTTGCCAGACGGTTTTCCTCCAACTGGACTCTGCTAACCACCCACTCCCCGACTTTCCTTTGCAGACAGATGACACACTAGACGATCTGAAAATCACCCCTTCTCAGATGCATGCTATCATAAGAAAGCTTGACACTGGAAAAACATGTGGACCTCATCTCATCCCGGCTGTGCTATTAAAAAAGTGCGTCGCTGAGTAGCTCCAGTTCTCTCCAAACTTTACAACAAATGCCTTAATGAATCTTGCTTCTGTAGTGCCAGTTTTCAAGAATTCTGGCGAAAGAACTGACCCAGTAAATTATCGCCCCATTAGCCTCCTCCCACTTTTCGCCAAAATATGTGAGACCATAATTAACGAAGCTTTAGTCCATCACCTTACAGATCCTAAACTTCTGACTGACCAACAATATGGATTTAGGCAAGCCCGTTCAACAGCAGACGTCCTCACTGTAATCTCAGAACGTATATACCAGTCACTGGACAAAGCGGGGGAGGGTAGAGCGGTAGCTCTAGATATATCTAAGGCGTTTGACAGGGTATGGCATGAGGATCTTTTCAAGAAAATCAGATCATATGGCATCACTGGAGGAATACATAACATAATTAGATCCTTCTTAGATAAGAGAAAAATCCAGGTTGTCATAGACGGTCGTACATCTAAACAGTATGATATAAATGCGGGAGTGGCTCAAGGGTCTATCCTGGGACATCTGTTATTCCTAATATTCATAAATGACCTCCCTGACAAAATTGTCTGTGAGATGAGTATGTATGCTGACGACACCACGCTCTATAACAGACACGACAGGAAAACAAATGAACACATATCTAAAGAAATGGCAGAAACACTAGAGGAAGATCTCCGATCCGTAGTGGAATGGGGACAAAAATGGATGGATGGTCACCTTCAATGCTGCCAAGACTAAACTTGTTTCCTTCAATAATTACAAGAAACCTTTCCTACCGCCAATAGCAATGGCCACTGACTCTTTATCTGAAAGTAAATCTTTTAAACTCCTCGGCCTAAGGTTCACAGGAAACATGCGTTGGAACAATTACATTGAGAACATTGCCAGGACCGCTGCGAAGAAGGTGGGTTTCCTCTACCGTGCTAGGTAAAGTATCCTATACTTCTATAAGGCCACAATCTGCCCATGTATGGAGTATTGTTGTCATATCTGAGCTGGTGCATCTGACACTAGTCTCTTACTCCTAGACAAGGTTCAAAAGAGAGTCGCCAATCTAATAAGTCCTGAACTATCAGCTAAACTTCAGTCTCTGTCCCATCAACGAAATGTTGCACCCCTCTGCCTGTTCTACAAGTACTTTAACGGTGAATGCTCTGACGAACTGCAAGTACTCGTGCCTCCTCGACGTAAGTACCCCCGACAAACCCGACAAGCAGCTAAATCCCACCCCTTCACAGTAGAGATCCATAAATGCAAGAGAGCCTTTTACTCCAGTAGTTTCTTCCCCAGAACAGCTAGACTTTGGAATTCCCTTCCGGGCTTCCCCGACTGTACTGAGATGCAGAAGTTCAAGTGCAAAGTGAACCGACATCTTGCTGCCCAACTTCCTACACAGTACCCCTGATGCTTATGTCCCTGATAGTAGCCCCCTACAACAAAGTGGCAATGTGCATTGTTTGGGGTGAAAATGTTAAAAAAAAAACAAAAACAAAACAAACTTACGAACAAAGAAATCTGGAACAACTGATACGTATACATTTTCGAAATATTACATCAGATGGGATTGTCATCAAAATGACTGTACGTAATCATCTCTTTCTTTAATTCGTCCAATCATTAACGTTTCAATCAAGTTCGAATCACCTTACATCACTGACTGCTAGGTTCTCATACGTGCTTATGTATTGCTTTTTCCGAGGACTGTTGTCAATTTCGTTACCTGAAATAAAAACCTATTTTGCATGATTCATAACATGTCTATGTAATCAATCGAATACTACGATCTTAGACGATAAATGATTTATTCAATTATAATAGTCTAGTAGATAGCAAGACGAAAGGAGAGAGAGAGAGAGAGACAGAGAAAGAGAGAGAGAAGGGGAGAGAGAAAGGGAAAGGGGGAGAATGAAGGAAAGCGGGGAGAAAATCAAATACTTTACTCATTATTTGAATTCTTCAAGCTACTCTTCTCATCTGGAGTTTTATTTTCGCAATGTTTCGGTCGATGTAACCTCTGACCTTCTTTGAAATTCCTTGTAGATTTACGATTTCGACAGAAGATTCCCAAGTTGTTACAAGAAACCCTGGAAAAAGATCTTGTTAGATCCGTATAATATTAGGACCGTTTGCAGTTAAATAAACATTATATTAACTAGTATGAATTTCGGGTTAGAGTTACATTATATGCATGTCAAGACGGTCTAGCGGCGAACGAATATCGCACTCATATCGAATATCATTATGCATTATGTATTGCTCTGGAGGCCCTTTTTGCAGAACACCTTAGGTGAGTCCTCAAACCACACCGTGTCTCCGGAAATCAAGGTTTCGTCATCTGTGAGAAGCTTTCTTTTCAAAAACACCTTTATAACTGGGAAAAGGTAAAAGTCAGAGGGTACAAGATTAGGAGAATAGGAAGGATGGGTGGATTTCCTAGCCACACACCTGTGCTTCTGATCTGACGACATGCGCGTTGTGGACCGGAACGTTATCTTGCATCTTCGAGTACTCGGCGCGTTCTCGCTTCAAGAAATATGTAAGCAACCTGCGATTCCATATGACAGACATTAATTATGTATATGCTGATAGTTATAAATGATACTTTTCACAGATCCGGTACTAATCTCAATCTCATGGGCTATTTGGCGAATAGTCAACCTTCCAAAATGGAAACTTCAACTTGACAAATGCCTCATAAGGAAGGCGGAAGTGAGTGACCAGGTCTGGGAGCCGTTTCACATATTTCCGGCCATGTTTGAATTAACAATGTCAGCATTTTCCAAAGCGAATATCGCACTCATATCGAATTGTTAACGAGCATCCCCCCCTCTCTGGCTTTCTTACTCTTTCTATTTTCTCTCTCTGTGTCTCTATAAGAGAATAGAGAAGGAGAGAGGGAGAGAGAGAGAGAGAGAGAGGTGAGTAAACGTGGAGGTAGACACGTTTACCAGAACCAAAGGTCAGCTGACCAAATTACGTATGTGTGACGTGGTTGGCTAGATCTGTGAGATTTGATTTGAGCTTTGAAGAAGAAGGACGTTTTCCGTGGTCTCCCCCTCTTAACTGGGGAGGGGGGAGACGAACGCTGACGTGTGTGAAGAAGAACTAACACAAGCCGATTTCACTTCCACTTCTGCAGAACCTCTGGGGAAAGTGAAATAAAAAAACTATAAAACCATTTCATCGTCTTGGAGTGATAAATCTTCGTCAAACAGGTATCAAGTCTCCCTCCAGGATGAGAAATTGCCAGATGGTTCAACAGCGAGAACAGAGGTAGGTTCAGAAATTACATGTCACACACACGATTCCCTTTATGATAATCAAACACACAACCATTTATATTAGAGACAATCACACGGAATCTTTCTTAGAAAACGTAAAATGTGCCCCTAAATGAAGAACTCTATATAACATATTCAAATGTAACGAAAGCTCAATTTGGTACCCCTCAAGGATAACTTCGATGATTGAATATATAACATATTCAATTTGGTGCCTTAACTGACCAGACCACCTAGCAAGGGTGGGTTTAAAAGAAAAAAAAAGAACGTCGATTACCACGGGGGAAAAAAAGGACGAAAAAAAAGACAAGAAAAACACAATAAAATGTCTGAAAAAAAAAGAAAAAAAAAAAAGAAAGAACAGTAGAAAAAAAAATACAAATCAACACACACACAACGTGGGGTCCATTAAAACACTAGGCGAATTAGAAAAATAATTAAGAAAAAAAAAGAAAACAAAAGCACTACACACGTACAACCTTTTCACGAAGAAAGAAAAGGAAGACATACAGACACACAGATGTAAAACTTTATATATAGAAAATAGTTAAAAAAAATGTTTATCGTATTGGGAATTAGCTCGTTATGAACGAAGAAAAATATCACTTAATGTCAAAATTAGAAGGGAAAACAAAGAATGGCTTTATTTTGTAAATTTTTAACAACAGCCAGTGAGAAAACCAAAAAAAAAAAAAAAAAAAAAGAAATAGAAGATATGACTGTAACGAGCCTTTACCACAAAAATAAACATGTCAATGTTGTTATGAATATTTTGTGTCATTTTTAAACTGTGAACTAAGCGTAACTTTTAATGAAAAACAATATGTACTGTTGATGAAAAGACAATGGTCATGTCCTGTAAAATGATTTTTTTTTTCTTTTTCGCTGATTGTGCGAATTTTTCGTAAGAATTTTTTTTTTTTTTTTTGATGACGTGGTCAAAAGGAGTATCCACGAATCTGTGTTTTGTTATTTGGAATTTTGTTGTTAGTGAGATGGGACTTTGTGATTGCTTATAGGATATTTTTGTATTTTTTTAATTTATTATTTTTATGTAATTGATGTGTTGTCAAACGGTATTGGCAGAATTTTCTTGTTCTTTGACATGTATTTTTTTTTCGCAGAATGGTGAGGTGAAATCTTTGCTTGTGGGGTCTATTGAAAGAATGATTAATAAAAGAAAGAACGCGTTGTTAATTAATTAATTAATAATCATTATAGTAATAATAAAATTGGGAAAAAGAGAAAGAAATAAGATTTAAACAGTGTAATAAATGATTTAAAAAAAAAAGTTTCGGAAGAGTAAAAGGTTCAGTCGGTATTAATTTTTTATTTTCGAAAAGTAGAATAAATGTTCTATTCGACATGAGTGACGTTTTGACTACATAAGTAAGAAAAAGAAAGAGATAAATATAGGGTTAAATAAACTATATGAAGAAATGAAAGAAAAAAGTGGGGCGTGAATGGAATTTAATTTCTGTGGCAAGCATGTTAGAATTTTGGAGAGGTGTTGAATTACATGGGTAGTTATTAATTTCATTATTCTCGGGAAATGATTCGAATTTTATTTTTTTTATCGTGATTTCTGTTGATTTCGAGTAGAATCAACATGGAGCAAGTTTGAGTACTTCATGTGTGGAAATCCGATGTTTTCCGTGAAGCTATGTGTCTTCAAGGCAGGTTGCGCTTACCGACTTTGGAAAAAAAAAAAGAAAGTTTTTTCTGACATAGCAGTAAACGGAATGTATTCTGTCCAGCGTGAGCGGATCTAGTTGTAATCAACTTCAGAGAGCAAATGAAATGCCCTCTGACATGGTGTAAGGGGCAGAGGGGGTGCAATGGCTGACGTGGCCATTATGTTACGAATCGCTCAAGAGAAGATGAATGAAATATGTATGCAAGTACTTAGGAAAATAAAATGTTACCCTATTGTGAATTAAAGGTACCAAAATTAAAAAAAAACAAAACATGCTGGGTGAATTTAATTGGTATTATTAAATTAAATTATTTTGGAATAGATTTGGTTGGTTTAGTTATATTTTAGGGACGTTTAGCGCGTAGTTGCATTTTTTTCATGAGAATTACAAGGCGATTAGGCTGTAGAAAGCAGTTTTTTCTGTTGTTTTATTTTTTTTTATAAGCCACGGTATTGTCACAAATTAGAAAATTTGGCAGGGGAAATACTATTTTAGAGTAATGAGAACCCTGTTAAAACAATACTAGTGGTTCCAGTGAGTTGGAAGATGCCACGTAGGCGCAAGCAACGGCAATAAGTCTTGTCCAACAAAAGTCTGGCGTGCGAGGTCGCGATAATTCCTCAGGGTACGGAGCGACTGGACAGTCGGTACCAAGCCTAATCACGGGGAGATAGAAGAAAGGGAAAGATGCAGATTACGTAAGGGACAAGATAGAGCCTTATTATTTTTTTTATTTTTTTAGAGGAATGTGTGAGGGATATCTGGGTTGGAATCTTGGGACTTGCTGGGAATGCGGAAAAATCACAAAGGGAAAGCTACTTAGTTAGAAATCGATGCGCAAGTAAGCTTTGGCGCATTAGTTAGGGAGTGATGATTCCGTATCTTGTCGGGTTCCAGGAACTCAAACAGGCTCCGAGTGAATCAGTGTGAAGGTGTATCTTGGCTTAGACCAACCAAGGGAGTTAGTAGAAGAGCTGTTTGAAGTCCCGAAGTAGTAGATAGAATAGAACAAAGCTCCAGTAATAGGACCACTCAGAGAAAGACGTCAGGGCATTACAGTAAAGGAAAAAAAAACTGGGACTTAGGCCTATGCTGAAAGTCGAGAACGCGAGTGGGATGGTTGGGTCGGTAGAGCATCAGACTTTTAATCTGAGGGTCTGGGGTTCGAGTCCCCATGCGATAAAGCTACCACCAATATGGAGCATCCGACGTTCTGGTCGTAATTGCGATATGCTGGCCCCATTTCGAAAAAGTGATCGAAAATGGAGTCTCCATTTGTTTGGTCAAGTGGTCCAAATAAAGAGCAGAGTCAGTGGAAAATATCCAACAATGCGACCGCCTAGACAAGATGTATATCTGCAAAGCTGTATCTTTGTCTAACTTGGAAGCAAGTTAATGTCGAGGAGAGACTTTCGAGAAGCAGCAGAAGGGTTGATAGTGTAGTAGAAGAGTACTGGTGCCTGATCTTTCTTGGAAAAGGGGTGAGTCCGGAAAGTGGAAAAAATAAAGATGTACTTCGGACATAATTATTTTTTTTTAGTTAGTTAGTTATTAAAAATGTATGGCTTGCCATACATTTTGATAAAAAAGGGGTGGAGGAATGTTAACGAGCATCCCCCCTCTCTGGCTTTCTTACTCTTTCTAATTTCTCTCTCTGTGTCTCTATAAGAGAATAGAGAAGGAGAGAGGGAGAGAGAGAGAGAGAGAGAGAGAGGTGAGTAAACGTGGAGGTAGACACGTTTACCAGAACCAAAGGTCAGCTGACCAAATTACGTATGTGTGACGTGGTTGGCTAGATCTGTGAGATTTGATTTGAGCTTTGAAGAAGAAGGACGTTTTCCGTGGTCTCCCCCTCTTAACTGGGGAGGGGGGAGACGAACGCTGACGTGTGTGAAGAAGAACTAACACAAGCCGATTTCACTTCCACTTCTGCAGAACCTCTGGGGAAAGTGAAATAAAAAAACTATAAAACCATTTCATCGTCTTGGAGTGATAAATCTTCGTCAAACAGGTATCAAGTCTCCCTCCAGGATGAGAAATTGCCAGATGGTTCAACAGCGAGAACAGAGGTAGGTTCAGAAATTACATGTCACACACACGATTTCCTTTATGATAATCAAACACACAACCATTTATATTAGAGACAATCACACGGAATCTTTCTTAGAAAACGTAAAATGTGCCCCTAAATGAAGAACTCTATATAACATATTCAAATGTAACGAAAGCTCAATTTGGTACCCCTCAAGGATAACCTCGATGATAACGAATATATAACAGAATATCATTATGCATTATGTATTGCTCTGGAGGCCCTTTTTGCAGAACACCTTAGGTGAGTCCTCAAACCACACCGTGTCTCCGGAAATCAAGGTTGCGTCATCTGTGAGAAGCTTTCTTTTCAAAAACACCTTTATAACTGGGAAAAGGTAAAAGTCAGAGGGTACAAGATTAGGAGAATAGGAAGGATGGGTGGATTTCCTAGCCACACACCTGTGCTTCTGATCTGACGACATGCGCGTTGTGGACCGGAACGTTATCTTGCATCTTCGAGTACTCGGCGCGTTCTCGCTTCAAGAAATATGTAAGCAACCTGCGATTCCATATGACAGACATTAATTATGTATATGCTGATAGTTATAAATGATACTTTTCACAGATCCGGTACTAATCTCAATCTCTTGGGCTATTTGGCGAATAGTCAACCTTCCAAAATGGAAGCTTCAACTTGACAAATGCCTCATAAAGAAGGCGGAAGTGAGTGACCAGGTCCGGGAGCCGTTTCACATATTTCCGGCCATGTTTGAATTAACAATGTCAGCATTTTCCAAAGTCATATAAAAGGGGCATCATTGCCAAACGTTTCTTTCATTTTATCAAATGTCTCATGCTGTGTACCTCCTTTCAAATGCAAAAAATCGGATCACAGTGCGACACTAAACAGTCTTCATTTCACACACAATACAATTTAAACACCTGTAAATTAGAAATCGCAAATATTTCAGAGCTACAATTTGCTACATAATCCATTGAGATAAAACATTGCACCTGTAAAATTTTAGCTAGATCAAACGACTGGAAAGGGTGTACTTATTTAATGTCGATCGTACTTTTAACATAAAACCAGATTTATCCAAGCATATAAATTTCAATTCATATTCATGATCAAAGTGTAGTATTTATTATAGTCAGAGTAGAAAAATCTTCATGCGTTTAGAAAAACTTATATTTAAATATAAACGGTTATAAACGGTCTTTTGGTGTTCAGAATTAGACGCATTTAGCATTTAAGCTTGACTTTGTGTTGCATCCGAACGAATATCAACAATGATAAGGAATACAACATCATCTATCATATAAAATACGTAAAAAAAAACAAAAGATTAAATACGCAGATATTACCAACGATGGCACGTATTTGCCAATCAATGTGTACGTAAAATATAACAAATAAACTAGAATTTTCCGTTGTATAATAAAACTTTTGAAATCATTACTATTACTGGGTACAATATAATAATCGATAGAGAATTGACTGTATATTAAGAAAAACGAAATCTTCATGAATTAAAATATCATATTAAGCGTATTTTGCGAAAAATAGTTAATAAAATTGAATAGACAATCTATATATTAAAAGGATAGCATGTGTGTTATTTATTTTGTGTGTCACGCTTACATCCGAGCGACTGTCGTTTAATTATTATAGACTTCCATTTCTTGCAATAAATAATTTTATCAGGAATTCTTCATAAGTTTGGTTTCGGTTTTGATTATTGCCGTTGGCACTTAAGTCATTTATTTAAAAAAATAATTTTACCAATAATTTTTCATAAGTTTTGGTTTCGATTTCGATTATAGCTTAAGGAAATCAAATTATATATTTATATTTTATAAGTTTTGGTTTCGGTTTCGATTGAAGCTGATGCACCCAAGTCATATGGATATATTTTTTATTTTTGTAATCGCAACTTTAAAATATATAAAAATCGATAGGACATTAACTCTATAATAATATATACGAAATCTACAAGAATTAAAATATCATATTCAAGCATATTTTACGACTGGGCTACGCCGGTCGTCCCTGCTAGCTTGGATAAATAGTTTTGCAGTTTTAAAGTTTTAACAAAAGAACTACAATAATATGAGAGCGTCTCTATTTACGCTGAACATTCATAAAATGCTAACATCAATATATTACATATGAAAAAGATCCCTGTGGAATTACTACCTCCGGTCGGAAATAGTTAGTGCAGAAAAATTTTCAGTTTGGTCGGAAATACTTGGTGCATACAAGTTTCAAGTTTTATAAGACAGCACTTTTGAAAGGAAATACAGGTTAACCAAATAATTATACATACTTAAATTGGCAATTGATTGTACGTACATTCTTACAATGTATGATTAAATAAATATGCAAAGAAATTAATGCAAAAAGCTAAAACATTTAACTATTTATTCAATTGTGTTAATTTACTTTTCAATTCTTCTGATATCAAAATTGAAGTGGGAAGTTTTCCTTTTCTTTCTCGCTATGCTTTTAACATATGATGAAGCCTGTAATTGTTGCCACCATCAACCAAAATTATTTGTTCCATTGTCTCCTGCAATGTCAGGAAACTGTTATTCAACTTTGATTTTTCTAATTCTTGAAAGCTGGTTTCAACTGCTTCAATCAATTCATCAATATTCTTTGGAGCCTTTTGGTGTTGAATGGATTGTATTGAAGTAACCTAGGTCAAGCACATTCAGATCCGGACTGTTTGCAGGCTGGTTAACCAGTTCAATATTCAGCCCTAATCTCTCCCATTCTTGTTTGAACCCCAGGTCCGTTGGATGTACGTGTGGCTTAGCATTGTCTTGTTGAATTATGATTCGTTGCGCAATGGATCTACTTGGCCATTTGTTCCGTGTGGAAACAAGGACCTTTTCAACAAGGAATTCACGAATATGAATTTTCGTGATTGTATCCATGACTTTAGTTACTATTTTTCCAGCAGGCCTGTTTCTGCTGTTACGTCTGTTTGTTTGACAAATGGCCAAATTCAAATCTTTCCGTCAAAGTAACATTTGCGATGTGGATATTAACGAGGTCGAGCCATGGCAACAAGAAACATTACCTTTGTAATGAAACGTTTGCTTTTAGTGGTTCTTAAAGGGTTATGTTCATCTTTGCCTAAATAAAATTTCCTTGCATTTTTTGTCATGTTAAACCATTTATCAATATATATGACATCAAACATTTCTCTAAAAGTTCCTCGATTTAAATCCAACTGCAAACGGCAAAAATCAACGCAACATTTTTATTCTATCGTGAGAAGCGGTTTTACAGCATTTGAATGTGCCCAAATTTTGCCATCGTTCATCCTTGCAATCAACGTTGTCTTTGGTATTCCACCTGCTTGAGCAGTAGACCTCAAAGTGGTTCTTTTTCTTAAGGGAATGGTGTTTATTTTTGCCAACTGTGAACTATAGTCCTTCTTTTTACGGACACAGAGAAACTTACGGCTCAAAGAATCCATTGACACCGATATAACGGACGAACTGTCTAGTGCTCGTGACCAAAGTCTGCCTACAGTATTTCTTCCTATACCGAATTTTGTGGCAACATCTTTGATTGCACCTCGTTCTAGGATGCGTTTTTTAGACCTTTGTAGGAACGCTTGCAGAACTGCTGTTCTTGAATTTGTCAATTCTCTCTTATCACTTCTGTTCTTACCTTCCATATTGGCATCAACTACATTTTCCATATTTATATAGCCACTACGGGTATTTTTAAAAATAGATTATATAAGTCAACAAAGTAATGTGCATGGATTAAACTCTAAATGACTTTTAGAACGAAAACTGTTCTTTTTCAATTAAGCACGCTCTAAATACTACCAGTTACCCCCTAAAACATTGAAATGGTGCGTGACAAGACCTAAAACGCGGACAGTTTTAATTCTGCACCAACTATTTCCGACCGGATATAGTATTTATTTATTGATTGATAAATAAAATAGTTATTCACGGATACGTGTTCAGCATCACTACGCCTATTCAGCATAGCTAACTGTGACAGGATACACACACACACACACACACACACACGCACATACACACACATACATATATATACTCATGAGAAAAAAAAATGGACCAAGAGTGAAAGAAGGAAGAAATCGATTTCCATGAATTTTTGTTAATTTTAACTGAAAATTTGTATTTTGCAAACCATTATTATTATGACATATAATGATAAGTAGAAAAATTAATAGTCTTGTTATTGATGCTCCCGATGCTCCCGAATGGTGCAATCGAAAACTGGAGAAAGATTTTCACCAAGTTGCATAAAAACGACAGTTAAACACGGGAGTGGAGGGGTAATGGTATGGAGAACTTTTACTGCAGTAAGAGTTGGGGAACTTATTAGATGTGAAACGTCAATCAATGCAAAGGAATACATTCGAATATTAGAAACAGGACTATTACCAAGTATCCAGAAGCTGGGAATATTTCAGAACATTATTTTTCAACATGATAATGCCCCTGCACACACTGCTAAAGTCACAAAAAATGCTTTTCTGATAATTCAATTAATGTGATATTTTGGCCAGGTCAAAGCCCCGATTTAAACCCAATCGAGAATATTTGGTCCATAATATCTCGTGCATTGGGTGGAAGAACCTTTTCGAACAATGACATCTGTGTGAAGCTGCGCAAAGCGAATGGAAATGCATCTCCTCTTCACAGTGTCCCACTTTGGTTGAGAGCATGTCTAAAAGGATTAACCTTTTAAAGAAATCAAAAGGGAATGCGATTTCATCCTAAGCATTTATTAAAGTAAATATCTTGTTCTGTGTTATTAGTCTCGTTTAAGTTTCCTTGTTCAATTGTTCTTTGTTCAATATAGCTTTTAGTGCAATAAAATGTATAAAGTTTGTTTGCTCCATTTTTTTTGCTCACGAGTGTATTATTCTAGGTGAAGCAACCAATGAATTTTAACGAGGCTCATTCAAGTGTACTCAATACCAAAGTAAGGCAAGATATATTTTTATTCGTTTAACATAAGCATTAATATGTCGTTACACATTCATGAGCATGTTTCGGTCGGCTAGCAACAAGAAACTAAAAACCTCTCCAGGCGATGCTGCTTATACAAAAGAAATAGTATCTCCCGAAGAGGTCTCTGATTACTTTTAAGTAATTAAACGAAACATGCTCATGAATGTGTAGCGATATATAAATGGTTATGTAAAACGAATAAATAGTATATATATATATATATATATGTGTGTGTGTGTGTCTGTGTGTGTGTGTGTGTGTGTGTGTTTGCACATGCTACTAAAACGAATGGGACGATATGTAGGGGAGGAAACGCATGCGTATATAATGGTAGCAACTATCGAGGACTGAAGGAACCAATTAATGCCAGTACTTTACTAATACTGTATTAAAGTTATCGCTAATAATAACAGCAAAAATTGGGACAATATCTTTATCTCTCTCTCTCTCTCTCTCTCTCTCTATATATATATATATATATATATATATATATATATATATATCTTTCTATATGTCTGTCTGTCTGACATTTTTTTCTCTCTCTCACTATATATATATATATATATATATATATATATATATATATATATATATATATATATATATATAGAGAGAGAGAGAGAGAGAGAGAGAGAGGAAAGAGAGACAGAAAGACAGACGGAGCATATCATGATGTTATAATAATTAGATCACTCTGGACGGCGTCTCGACATTTAATAATAAATGTTTAAATTCCAACTTAATTTCTCGCGGTTAATGTTGACCGCGTTGTTGTTCTTTACTAATGGAGTCAAAGATGGATTCGTGGCCGGGTTTAAATGTCCCGACCAGTTTGAATCGTAACTCCCTGCACTGATGATTCCCAAAAGGATAAAACATTAGTGTCTGTAGTATTTAAAAATTATTCTAGTGTGTGTATATATATATATATATATATATATATATATATATATATATATACATATATATATATATATATATATATGTATATATATATATATACACACACACCCACATATATATATATGTATATATATATATGTATATATATACATATTCAAGCAAACATTATTAAATACAACGGAGATAGTTTGCTTTATGATTCTTTTTTTGATTTTCCAAAAAAACAAAACAAAAAACATAAAGCAAAATATCTCCGTTGCATTGATAATGTTTGTTTGAATGAAAAATGTTGCCTAAATATCTATATCTATATCTATCTCTATCTCTCTCTCTCTCTCTCTCTCTCTCTCTCTATATATATATATATATATATATATATATATATATATATATATATAATAGACAATTACTGTGTTAAAATTTTGGTTGTGATCCTTTTCAGTTTTCTTATTTGTTTTCTTGTTTCTGGCAAGAACTGACTGGTGAAGTCAGTTTCGCCCCGAGCACTTTCAGATCCATCCAAATCCATCGTCCAGGAGTATTATCAGTAAAGATTTTAGGTTATTTATTCAGGTTAATTAATGAAACATTCTTAAATGGAAGAATGCGTACTATATATATATATATATATATATATATATATATATATATATATATATATATATATATATATATATATATATATATATACATATATATATATATATTATATATATATTTCTTTCAATGCGTATATGTTTTATATAAATCTCTTAATGTAAATATAAAAGCATTTTGATATTTTTTTTTATATAAATCTGCACTAAAATGTATACTCTGTATCTTTTTCACCATTACTTTCGTACATTCTCGTTTTCTCTTCCCATTCCACCAGTACAAAATATTTGTTGTTTTATTTCATTCAATTTTCCTTTTTCTCCGTCTTCCTCGGACAATTCGCTAATCCAATTTTCGCCGTCTCACGCTCTTTTTAGCGCCTCTTTTAAGATTTCAGTCGTTATTAGGAGACGCTTCGACTGGTTCCGATGACGCGGAAAATATCTCGCCTTGTCAAGTCGAAGACGTCACTCCGAAAAGCTAAACAGTTTTTTCCCTTCTTTATGCCTCGTTCTTTTTGATTAAGCTGTTTGGTCTTTTGATGCATTGAGTTCTTCGTTCAGGTTCAAACGTGTAATGATTGCCGAGGGAGAAAAGGGTCCGTTACCGTATTTTCGTTTCACTTTGCTTCACATTTACCGTTATAGGTGTTTTTTTTTTATATTTCGATTTGTCTGCAACACCTTCCAAACTCCCTTTTCCTTCCCTTCGGGTTTGTTTCTTTTTGTGACATTATTTTGTTAATTCAGTTATTTTCGTACTTCTTTCTACCCTTCAGCTACATCTTTTGAAAATTTTTATTCGTTTTAGTTTTATTCCTCATCCTTTTTCTCCTCCTCTTCGTTCACCTCCTCCTCCCCCCACATTCTTAGTCAATCATCTTTACACTCTTTCCTTTTCTATCCTTCGCCAAACTCGTACCCTAATCAACCGAGAGAGTGCTACAAGCCAATCGAGATTTATTATATGCTACTTCGATGTGACCATGTCGATCAATTCTTCAAACCCTCTCGCCCCCCCCATATAAAACAATCTTCAAGAGAAAAAGAAATAAAAATTTCAAATTTCAATCAAAGCAAACGAAAAAATTGTCACTCATCATCTATATCAGACAGAAAAATAAAATTTGAATATTTGGTCAAGATTTGCTTCAAATGATTCTCATCCTCAGGTCTAAGTCTCTGACATAACTTTATACAAAGAAACCGAAGACACCCGGAGATAATGTCAAGTCGGTATTCAAGTTCTTTCTGGGAAGTATTCAAACCAAACTGACTAAATTTGGATGCTTCTTTTTTGTATTATTTTTTTCTATTATTTGGTTAATTCAAATATTTTCAGACTTTCTCTCTTTTAGTTACATCTTTCTAATCCTTTCCTTTTTGCTCAATTCTCTCTTATCCTTCTCCCTAATTTTAACCATTCATCTTTGCATCCTTTTTTTCTTTTCCTTCGCCAACTCGTCTCCTCATTCAATCGATAAAACGCTATAAGCCATTCGAAAATTATCACGTGTCACTTCGATACGACCATGTCAACCAATTCGTAAAAAACAGAAAAAAAAACAAACAAACAAAAAATATCCAGGCGAAAAAGAAATAAAAATTTCAAATTCCAATCTAAGCAAATGAAATAATTGTGAACCATCGAACATCATAGCTATAGCAGGCAGAGGAATGAAAGTAAAAAAACAAAACAAAACAAAGAAATTAGAAAAAGAAACACCATCTAGATCAGTGGTTCTCAACCAGGGGTGAATTCTGGGTTTCAGGGAGAAATTAGCATCACAGATTAGCAAACACAAGCTTGATCCAAGGCTGAAAAGCATTATGTGCATCGCCCGTTGCTACTTAAAAGTCATGTTGGATTTTACCTCCACTAGCTTTTGTACGGAGTGGAACATTAAAATTGTCGCCCTAGAAAAGACGACATAATTCCATTTCCGTTAAATGAAAACAGGTTTTCTGTTTTTGTTGCAGACCATCTACTAATTAGTCAGTTGTGTGCAAATCTCAAGAGCGATAGGAGTCTTTTATCATGTCTGAAAGTGACGCAATGTTCAACAAGCGAGATCGGAGATGCGCCGCTGTACAACTCATGAATTCTAACGATCCAAGTTATGACAACAGGACCATTGCCAGCACCCTCAAAATACAAATCTGGTTGGTTCAACAGCTCAATGAAGTTTCCGGCCACGAATATAATCTTTGGTGTGGTTTCAAGTGCGGGCCACATCATGCCACCTCACATCCTCGAAATCTGCTTGAAAGTCAACACCAAAGTATACCTCGATGTGCTGAAGAGTGTGATGATCTCCTGGGCAATCACGTGGCCACTGGCAGACCCTAGGTGGTGCGGTAGGACTCAGCCCACAAGTCCAAAGAGGCTTGGATTCAGAAGGGGTGCTATGACTTTGTACTCTTTTCTCACTGGCCCCTTCTTCTACTGACCTGAACCCCCTGGACTTCTTTTATCTTGTCATACGTCGAGAACATCACCAACATGACCTCTCACAACATTAAAGCGAGCCCGATCGCCTCCTCCATCGATTATTCGCCGAACTCCCGCCGGCGCTTGTGAAAAATACATTCTCCCAGTTCCGGACCCGCATTGAGGCGGTGCTTGAGGTTGAAGGCGGCTGCATTGAATAGATGTCAGCTCCACTACATAATAAAATTACCTGAAGATTTTTTCATTAAAGGTTTTAAAATAAAAGTGTAGTGTTGTTTCTTTATGGCGACAAATTTCTCGTTCCACCCTACATTAAATGCTATTACAATATTATATGGAAAGGCTTTCTAGGTATAAATGGATAGGAACGGCAGTATATCTAATTGACTGACTTCCTCTTAATATAATCAACTTGAAAATATCAAGCAGGACTAAATATTAAAATAAAAAATACTTACAAACTACTAACTAAAGTGATTTATGTATGAAGATGTTATTACCGAAGCCATCAAGAACCCAGTATATATACCGAATGTTAGCCATGTGATCTAGGGCCACAAAAATGATATCAATCGTTACTGACAGGTCGTGTTGGATTTTCTATCGGATACTTTTTATATAAAACACTATTATGTTAGCATTCAAAGCGCGGCAAATGGAAACATTGTCAACCATTGAACATCATCGATATAGCTGACAGAAGAATAAAATAAAAAAAGAGGAATGGCTAGTAACATATATCCTGACAAAATAGTATATATGAAGAAAGAATAAAAGGAAAAGGTAAGACCATCTAGATAAGTGTTTCTCAAGTAAAGGAGAATACTTTTGCCTCTGGGCAATTTCTGTGTTTCAAAGGGGGGTGTATCACAGATTAGCAGACACAAAGTAGATCTATAACTTCAAATCTAGTGTGAATTGCTCATCGCCATTAAAAAATCATGTTGGAGTTTTCATCCAACATTACATGTTTTTTGTTTTACTATGAAATTAATCGTAGTTAAATATTGTTATGTTAGTTTAATGTTATTATGTAAGTATGGGTGTTATGTTAGTTAATGTTATTATGTTAGTAAAGAAATTGTGCAAGTTTAATGTTATTATGTCAGTATGGATGTTATGTTAGTTAAATGTTATTATGCTAGTATAGATGTTATATTAGTTTATATTATTATGTTAGTATGGATGGTATGTTAGTTACATGTTATAATGTTAGTATGGATGTTATGTCAGTAAATGTTATTATGCTAGTATAGATGTTATGTTAGTTAAATATTATTATGTTAATACAGATGTTATGCTATTAAAATTTATTGTTAATATAAATGTTAAGTTAGTCAAATGTTTTGTTAGTATATATGTAATGTTAGTTAAATGTAAATATGTTAGAATGAATGCTATTAAAATGCTATTATGTTAGTATGGATGTTATGTTAGTTAAATATAATTATGTTAGTATTGATGCCATACTAGTAAAATATAATTATGTTAGTATGGATGTTATTATTGTTTGATATGATTTAGTGATTAAGTTAGTATAAATGTTATGTTAGTTAAGTGTCATTATGTTTGAATGGATGTAATGTTGTTAAATATGATTATGTTAGTATTCATGTTATGTTAATTAAATGTGATTAACTTAGTATGAATGTTAACTTAGTTAAGTTTTATTATATTAGTATTGATCTCATGTTAGTTAAATATTAGTACCTTAGTATGGATGTTATGTTAATTTAATGTGATTTAGCTAGTATAAATGCTATGATAGTTAAGTATTATTATATTAGTATTGTTTTTATGTTAGTTAAATATTATTATGTTAGTATGGACCCTATGTAAATAAAATTGGATGTTAAGTTAGTTACATGTTGGTAAAATAGTATGGATGTTACATTAGTGAAATGTAATTTGTAATCACGGATGTTGTGTTAGTTAAATGTTATTAGATAAGTATGGATTTTATGTTAGTAAAATGGTTTTATGTTATTATGGAGTTTATTTAAGTTAAATGTTATTAAGTTAGTATGTATGTTATGTTGGTTTAATGGTATTATGTTAGCATGGATGTTATGTTAGTAAAATGTTATTATGTTAGTATTTTAGGCAAATTTTATTAGTGTAGTGTGGATGTTGTGTTACTTGTGTGTTAGTATTGATTTTATGTTAGTAAAATGTTATTATGTAGTTATGGATATGTTAGTTAAATGTTATTTTCCTTTGGATTTTATGTTAGTAAAAATGTTATTATGTTTTATGGATGTTATGTTAGTTAAATGTTATGAGGTTAGTATGGATTTTATGTTAGTAAAAGGTTTTTATTTTATTATGGATGTTATTTAAGTTAAATAATATTAAGTTAGTATGTATGGTCTCGTAGTTAAATATTCTTATGTTAGTATGAATGTTATGTTGATTTTATGTTATTATATTAGCATGTATATTATGTTAGTTTAATGTTATTTTATTAGTATGGATGTTATGTTTGTTAAATACTATTAGTTAAATTTTAGTATGTTAGTATGCATCTTGTGTTAGTTAAATGATATTGTGTTAGTATGTATTGTATTTTAGTTGAGTGTTAATATGTTAGCATAAAAGTTATGTTTGTTAAATATTATTATATTAGTATTTATGCAATTTTAGTTAAATTTTATTATGTTATTATGGATGCTTTCTTCAGAACATATTTTTATGTTAATATAGTTGTTATGTTGGTTCATTTTTATAATGTTAGTATGGATGTTATGTTAAGTGTTATTATGTTAGTATGGATGTTATGTAATTTATATATTATTATGTTGGTATTGATTTTATGTTAGTTAAATGTTATTGCATTAGTTTTGGTGTTATGTTAGTTAAACGTTGTTATGGATACATATTTTGAGTTCATAATGCATTGTGAAATATGTGAAACTATCATTCTGATACGCGATGAAAGAAGATTGAAAGTTTGTTGAATTTTCTGCATGAACAACTACATAGATTTATAAATCAGCAAAAACAAATCAGATGTAAAATTAATGATTAAAAATAAGTACATTAATTTGGAATTTTTACGTAAAAAATTATTATTCGGACTAATATTCTCATCTTTATTTTCACAACGTTTCGTCCGCTGTAATCATTACCACCTGTTCAAGTGCATATTCGAAATATGAGACCTTCGCTAACTCCATAACTTGTATAAAATTTCGAACTGAACTAATTATTTCATCAACAGGCTGAAACTACTGTCAATAATCTCCCCCACTCTTTACCTGTGCCTAAATCCAAACGTATATTCCATGATCAAAGCTTCTTTCTTAGAACTGCACGCCAGTGGAACTCTTTGCCGCTTGCCTGTTTTCCACCTGACTACAACTTGGACGTCTTCAAGTCTAACATAAACAAACTCCTGACAAACCGCCCCCTTAAGTAAGACACTCTATCAAAACCCCCAATACTAATGATTACTACAATACTATCTCATTGATTACTGTACACGCAATAACCCTTATCCCTGAGTGGCCTTCGGGCCTTGATAAGTGGTGACCCCCCCATGTAAAAACACATATTAATATCCCGTCAGTCATGATCGGGTAGAAGTGTTTATGTTATTCTTTATTGTTGATTCTTGCAATGAAGGTTGAATATTCAACTCCCGAAATAGTTTGATGCAGAGTTTTCAAATTTTAGAAAGTGCATCTGAAGAATATCTGAGTTTATATTTGGCGAAATGCCGTAAAAATAAGAATTATAATCCAAATAAATATGATTCTTGTACATGATGAACCGGTTAATGGGCTTCAAAAGATTGTGGACGACTACATTAAAAAATCAGATAATAGCAATCATCAGTAGTATATATGCAGATATAATTTCGCCGATTGATAACGGCTTCACACTATAACAATAAAAGCAAGTTTAAACAATTTATTTTATAGTAGCAATACATTCAGCGTTATTTGATCAGTGTAAAATGTATAAAGCTGAAAAAACTTTGCATCGTTGCAATAATGATTTGTTAATACTGAGGGTAAGCTGTTATTCAGGCATAAAAATATAGTTTATTAAATTGGTTTATTATATCTTCTCTTCCGTTTTCCCTCAAATCAGGACTGCATCTTAATTAACCCTGTCTCTAACAGTCTAGATGCATTACTCCTCACAGGTACATCCGCACACGAACATGTATTTGGGATTATAATGTCCACCACAGTAGTTGCCTTGGTTTTTCGAGTTACACAGACGCAGCTGGTAGCAGTGCACATAGCTCCCTTTAGCTCATTCCCTAACACAGACAACCACGTTCTGTCAAGATCGTATGCATCATCAAGGCTCCCTTCTATATCAATTCGTTACTACAGCAGGCGAGGATTGTGTAACAAATGCCCATAGTCCACCCCATGTGATATAGATTGACATCACTAAACTTTCGACTTCAAACTGAGGAGCGGTCATCAAAATGACAAGATGCCTCAAACAGAGAAGTTATTAGATAACACATCAGAGATGCCACTAATCTTTTACTAACTGCTGAACAGATGCCGATGAGACACCTGAATCAAGCACATAAAGCACATGTTTTCTATACAGAAGTATTATAATAAGCCCCACTTACCTAATGGTTCACTTCAACTTGTGCAGCAATCATAACGCAAAGGCAGCATGAATTCTGCCGATTCGTGCATCATAGCTAAAGCACAAATAGACAAAAGTTTATAGAAATTGTGAGCGTAAAATAACCGCGGTCAAGAGAAGGCATACCGGCGATCAGGAAACGAATCGCAGAAAATAGGATGTCATGATTTATATAAAATTTATAATAGTATGACGAAGAATGAACAATCAACAATACCCCGCTGCCCAACTATAAGGTCGCTTGCACGGTAACCGAGAGAGATGATCTACTTAGACAGGAGTTCGCCTCTAACTCCACATTAGACACCGCAAACTACTCCATCCCAAATTTCCCTTTGCAGACAGAAGCCTTATTCACCAAATGGTGCACTCTAACTATATATCTTTACTAATCAAATGCATGGAGTATTTTTGTTGCATCTGGATTGCAGCATATGCAACTAGTCTTTCACACTAAGACAGGGCCTAAAGAGACTCAAATCTAATAGGTCTCTGTCCTATCGCCGCAATGTCACATCCTTGTGTCTGTTTTGCAAGTATTTTAATGGAATGTACTCTAATAAAATCGGAGCACTCATGCCCTCTCGATCTACATACTCCCATAAACTCGACAAGCAGCAAAATCCCAACTCTGTATTGTTGACGTCCCTAGATACCAGAATACCTATTACTCTCGAAGTGCTAGATTTTGAAATTTATTCCCTATTTCTTACTTCCCTAACGGTACTAATCTGCATAAGTTTAAATATAATGTGAACATACATCTTGCTGCTCAACTCCCTACAGTCTCTTGTTAGACACCATCCTAAATAGTAGCCCCTTACATCCAAGTGACAGTACTCCTTTCTTGGGGGTGAACAGAATAAAACATTTCAGAAAGGTTACTATTAGTAAATATTTATGTGTGCGACGTGGGAATATATTTATATAAAGATCACATCTTTTAAAACATTTTTCATAAGTTTAATTTGAAAATTTAGAGAGCTTAATAAAATTATATAAGTGCTGAGACAATTTGTTTATATAAGAAATGGTGTTTTGTTAATATATTTAATTCTTTTTTTTATTAATATAACTAAAATTATATACAATCGAGCTATACATTCGATAAAACAAAACAAGTTAGACAAGCATTGGAAGAGATATGACGTTAATATTCCGATTTAAAAATAAAGCGAATCTGAAAATGTTGTCGGAGGTTGAAAGTTCTATCCTTACTACAGACGATAATGCCCCCAAATTAACATAAAATAACGCACGTACTTTTTCATAGCGGACAGAATGAGCAAAAACTATCCATTGTCTTTCTCATATAATCTTTCTTGGAATTCATATATTAAATCCATTGCTGTTTCTCCTTTTCGTGAATTCGGTTTCATTGTTACTCTAAACAGTTTCTCAATTTATACAAATCTACTATCAGGCTTTATATAGAGTACTGTTGTCATATTCGGGCTGGTGACTCTCTGTCCCATTTAGTTGTTCTTGATAAAGTGCAGAAACATATGTGTGATTTAATTGGCCCCAATCTTTCTCCTTATTTGCAGTCTCTCTCTCTCTCTCTCTCTCTCTCTCCCTCTCTCTTTCTCGCTCTTTGTCTCTCACAAACATGATAGTACTAATCTCATTTTTTTCTATAAATACTATCATGGGACGTGCTCTTCAGAATTGTCTGAACTATTCCCTGATTCCCTTGTTTCGGCTCGTTTCACTCGTTTGTTTAGTTTTCTCCACCGATTTGCTGTTTTTCTGTGGAATTTCCTTCCTGCTGATTGTTTCCCCTTATAAACAACCTTGATCAATAGGTACCTTATGTCTTTGCGATAATAATCTTTCGTTATTGTTAGCATCACGCCAATTCGCTCTATAATCGCTTCATGATTTTCATAAAAATATAAAGTTTAGCCGGAAATATCGAACAGATTTCCGAATTTGGCATACATGTGACTGAGTTTAACATAAAAAATCAAAAATTCCGAAAAAATACATCTGAAGAAGGTAGAAGGTTATATCGGCCGAAGCGTCGTGAAATAACAACCAAGATAAGATTAGTAGTCCGAGTAATCCAAATAATCTATTATTCGAGTATTTTCATGTGAACACTTGTCTTTATTTTAGTTAATATTGATAAAAAATCAGGATGTTTGAACTTGGACAATAGTCGCAAACCCTTGCAAAAGACACTTCATTTTAACAAGATTTTATTCAAATGAAAAAAAGCGCCTTATTTTCTTTTTGAACTCATCTTTTTTTCACCAGAGGAGATTTTTCGATTTTTTTTTCCAGCAAATAGTAATGGAATGATGGGAGATTCTATCGTTCAAATCTCATTGAAATTTAAACCAATGCAGGAGTGAACCTTGTCAGCAGAAAAAAAAATCATACAAACACTGTAGTGCTGGAATATATGGATAAGTGGTGGTTTTAGTCATTTAGAACTGTTTTAAAGCTTCACAACTCACTCATTTTTCGACCAAATTTCAAACAATTATTACAGTTTATAGATCACCTTCTCAGCTTTATTGTGAAAAAAATGTTCAATTCTCGTTCAGTAAAACAAAAGTTATGATAAATTTACTGATGTTCAAAATCGTAAAAAACGTAAGGAGGTGAGCGACGTTTTTATGATTGGTTTCCATAGAAACCACGTCGCCTCAGCGACTACTGTTGCTACCAATTCACCGCTCTCGCGAAAAGAGAAGTAACAAGTGAAACAGAGAGAATGAAAGAATGATAGGGATATAATTGGGGATTTTATTGAATACAGATGAGTGCCGTACATTGTTTTTACATATGTGTATGTTATATTTATGAGGGCAAAAAAACAAAAAGACTGAAATTAAATAAAGAATAAGTGAATTTACTGAAAGCCTGGAAAAATCATGGATTACAATAAAATATAATAAATTTATAACTTAAAATATTGTTGCATTAAGAATTTTTTATTTTAAAATTCAATTTATAACATTATATAATGAATTCTTAATGCTGCAATATTTTAAGTTATAAATTTATTATATTTTTACTAGAATATATTGCCCTCTCCTTTTCCAGCTTTAACAACTAGTCATTTACTTTTCCATATTTAAGCTTAACTATATTACTCTTTATGTTCGCATTTTTCTATTGTAATAACAATATATGTCCAAAATCACGTATTCTTATTCTCTTTATAGAAGAAGTATAGTCCATTGATGATATATTTATCCATGACACACCATACAATCACTTTTTGTTGATTAAAAATGACGATGGTTATGTCCATAGTGGTGAGTCTGAGCTCAGAAGCTCATATTCTGCTTGTTGATATACCTACTCAAGTGATAGTGGGCCTCATCACGAAAGAAAATCAAACCCAACAAGCCAGGGCCATTTTCTAATCATTTCACAAAATGCTTTTCGTTCTGCATTATTTCGATCGGTTTGCCCACGCAAGATCTGAATTTTGTAAAGAAAGCGATTAAGAAAATCCAAATCAGTATGCATAGAGGGACGGCTAGATAGTGTGTGAATGTCTGGCATCCGGTAGGATACGCTATCTCAAGCAAAAACATAAATAAGAAAAAGTAAAAACTATGAATTCAAACGTGAAATAACTGTAAATTCTAAAACAAAACGAAAACAAAATAAATACAACAAAACAAACAAAATCCAATATTTCATATAAATTATTTCTAAAAAAAAACGACTCCCTCCCAAGAAAACCACAGAACAAAATTCAATATTTCATATAAATTATTTAAAAAAAAAAATGAAAACAAACAAAAAACAAACAAAAACAAAATCTTATATTTCATATAAATTATTTTGACAAATATTTTGGTACGAATACTTCGCGAAATAAAATGTATGTTTATAACTAGAGCTATGGCAACAACGTATTCTTTTCATTGTTTTGACTCTCGAGTATATATCCGGCATAGTTAGACACAATTAATCAACCGAGGATCACATCACCACATAAAAACATATAAGATATTAATGGATATACACCTGACAATCAAAACAAGGAAAAGAATATGCTGTTGTCATAGCCTGAGTTATAACTTCCAATCCGTCGAACAAGTTACTATTGAATTGCTTTCCTAACAGTTACCACATGCTCGTCATCGAATTTTATTAATTTCATTTATTATTTTCATTCCTCTCATAATATTCACCATCATGTAACTGTCAATACTCAATCTTGTTCATCCTTAAATTTTAACTCCTCAGTGAAAACAAAAAACGAAAAGCAATATATATAAATAAATAAACGAAACGAAACGGTGTAGTGCGTCTTAATTCTTCCCAAAACATTTTGCATTCTTATTAAACTTTAGACTTTAAATAAAATTTCCTTGTATGCACGACTTTTGGTTTCATTTCCCTTATTCTCTCTACCCCTCCCCCCCCACAGAGAGAGAGAGAGAGAGAGAGAGAGAGAGAGAGAGAGAGAGAGAGAGAGAGAGAAGATAAAATATATATTGGTATATATGAATTTATTTTTCAATTGAATAAGTAAAAAACACACCTTATACCAATGCTTTTCGAGAATATACAGGGTGTCCGTAAAGTTACTATACAGTCTTATTGTTTTATTGTATTATATTTGTATTAATAGTTAATATAAGACTGTATAGTAACTTTACGGACACCCTGTATATTTTATCGTTTATCATTTTCGTTATATGTTTTAAGCTCGGTTCTGTTGTTGACTTTTTATATCTTCACTTAAAGGATCTTTCATTATTTCTTTAATCCCCCCTCTCTCTCTCGCACACACACACACACACACACACACACACACACACACACACACACACACACACACACACACACACACACGCGCGCGCACACACACACATATACTTCTAGAATAGTAATTTCAAGGTTATGAGGTGGTTTAAAGTATTAAAAAAATGTTGTTTTTATATTTAATATTTTATTTTTATATTTTAAGCAGTCCGCCACTCTTTATCATTGATTAGATTTGTATACAGACAAAATCTACCTTCAAGCAAGATTCGAAACCGGGACCAGCAACTGACGTCCGACAACGTTACTACTAGAATATAATTCTCAGAAATATACGAATTAATCTCCCGTTACTATACGAATAAAATTCCTTGAAATACTTCAATAAAATTCTATTCGATATACACGAATAATATTCTCTGAAATATACGAATAAAATTCACTTCACGTGGCGGAATTTAAATTATCAACGTCTTTCTTGGAACAAAGCGACATTGTTCTTTTGCTATTTAATTAACTTCAAATACGCGTTTCACAGCTATCTGTTGAAATTTCCAAGTTCGGCAAAATGCAATTGAAGACGGTCGGAGGATACATCGACCGAAACGTTGTGTGAATAACACTTCAGATGAAAGCAGTAGTCCGAATAATCCAAATAATACAAATTTCATATTTTTGTTCGTCACTTTTAACGAAATAAGTGTTTGAAAAACACAGGGAATTCCTTTTGTTGGAGTTACAGTCCCAGCCAAGAATGCTATTGATATGAAAAAAACAAAAAACAAAAAAACAACAAAAAACAAAAACAAAAAAAACCCAAAGACAAACAAAATAAAAACAAACAAAATAAAAACAAACAAAAAATCAACAAACAAACAAGAACAAAACAGGACAAACAAACACAGAAAGCAAACAAACAAAACAAAACAAGCAGACACCATAAGACATGTAAAAAAGACATCAAAGAAACAAAAAATATTATTTCTCAAACAGGTCTACGTTATCTTCCAACAATATGCTGAATGACTCATCTCACAATGTCAAGAAGAATGACAGCCTCATCCGTACCAGTTATTCCATGTCGTGGCACTTAACGCTTTTCAATAGCTTCACTGCACGTGGGTTCAATTTTAAGCAAACCTTTTCGATTCAATTCGCCCTGCGAGGCTATTACTTGTATTTATCCGCGTTAGCGCTGGCGCATCGACTCTCGCAAAACCAATTCAACATTGAATGTGTTCAACAATTCAACCTTAAAAAAAAAGCTCTTACTTTGACGTGTTTTGCAGGGAGTTTGTGAACCACAAAAGCGAACATACACAAGGTTGACATAAAAGGGATTGTTCAAGTAGCTTCACTTTGCGTTCCAACAATGCTTCATATTTTTGTTGGAACGTTGGAGTTTACGGTGAATCACGGTTTTATGCAAATGCTATCAACAAGGTTACACGTGAATAGAAGCTGAAAGCTCAGATTTTACCCGACTTGTTTTTTTTTCTCATGCATTAGAGATGTATAAGATTATTGATTGAAACATGACATATTTAATAGCAGCAAACAACTCTGTTATTTGATTATATATGTACATGGAATTATCGACACAGTTCAATCCCACCCTCACGTGTACACACACACACACACACACACACACACACACATATATATATAGTAAAACTGGTAATTAGTAAAAACCCGAAGAGAGTGCTCAATACTACTGCAGAGCAAATATGTGTTTTATTTTTTTATTACCGTTTTATCTGTTTGGTTACATATGTTTCAGATATTGGACCATGTTTACGATCCAACAGCCTCGCCAGACCTTACAGAAGTGGTTGTTCTATAAGGTCTGATGAGGCTGTTGGATCATAAACATGGTCCAACATCTGAAACATATGTAACCAAACAGATAAAACGATAATGTAATATATATATATATATATATATATATATATATATATATATATATATATATATATCCTCCTATAAACTCGTATTTTTTTTATTTGTGTATTGATATTCATATTAGAAACCCTTTCTCTATCTTATTTAAAAAGAAAATGCAACTTTCTTATATATGGGTCGTTGAATTACATTCACTAGCAAAAGATTTAGCTAATTTGCATATTCTTTTAAACATTCATTTTAATTAATTCCCTATTAGTTTTTTTTCGGTTTTCTCATGGGATGAACATCTTTAGTTAACTATTACGTGTAATTATATTCATGCAGATATTTACATGATTTATACTTGCATAATATTTGCGTAAAAAGTTTATATTAAACACAAAACTCTTTCCATATATATTTGTGTATATTTTTGTTAAAAAAATTATGCTCACCCTAAAGTTTTTGATCTACAGGCATAAAGCTTCATATAAAAGGTATTGGAATCCATACGAAAGTTTATATTTGGGTTTTAGCCCAGAAAAATCGGTACAAAAGTGTGAAAATTAAAAAAACAACAACAAAAAACGGCATTACGTACGCATAACGTAGAAGCTATTGGTTCATGTTTTAATTTTTACTCCTTTTACGTTTTGGTTTCGATTCTCGGTGGTGGCGCACGAGTCTTTTTTTTAACTTTTAAAATCATTACTATATATTGCGTCCAATATTACGTATAATATAAATCTCACCTGTCTGTATATATGTGTGTATGTTTGCCTGTCTAAAACTGTTGACAGAAAGGACAGATTTTCATGAGATCGATATCGTTTTGAAGCTCGACCCCTCGGACGAAAAATACCGAAAAATTGGCCAAAACATTAATTACTTTACCCTCAACTGGGCATTTTTCTACAAAGAGGGGTTGCTGTTTTAGCAGATATTTTCGAAAGCCATCCTCTCTTTTCGATAGACTAGCCTTAATTTAAATGTGCATCACTTCCGGTTTGGGGATGGGCGCAACAGCAAAGACGTCCCGTTTTTTTCACGTTCTTTTCCTCCTTCGCGGTACGGGTTCGAGCCTGCCTGCCTACTACCATTTTTTTTTGCTCAACACACACCTTCCAACACTCGAGCAACGCACCCAAGCTAGTATATATACATATATATATATATATATATATATATATATATATATATATATATATATATATATATATATATATATATATATATATATATATGCTAGCAGTGCAGTGCAGCCCGGGTTTGCTCGGGCCCTATATACTGTTTATACTGTTAATAACTTTATATGCATATGTATATATATATATAATAAAAGTTTGTACTCATGTCCAGGTAACCTACATCTAAAATTTCAAGTTTAGACCCAAAATTAACGGAATAGTTTGATAGAGATTTTCAAGGTTAAATCGTGAACTTTGACCCCTTAACAGCCAAATTTCTAACCGAAAACCGATTAAAAAGATTTTCCCAAATCTCAATGCCTGTTATGTCAAATCTCGAGTCTGTAAACTAAAAATTGACAGAGTAGTTTACTAGGGAAATGTACACACATACAATGTCACTTTTATAGATATAATAGAAAAATGAATTCACTATTAGTCTCAAACCCAAAATTATTTGCTATTACTTTACTATTACTCTTAACTCCAAACTTATTTATTATTAATTCACTATTAATTTCAAACCCAAAATTATTTGCTATTAATTTACTATTGTTCTCAACTCCAACCTTATTTACTACTTGCATTTTTGCCCGGCTTCGCTCCGGCCCTTTTGGACTGTTCATAACTTGCCCTATGTATGAATACTCGTTTATGTAAAATTTCAAATGTTTAGACCAAAAAATTCCGCGAGTAATTTTATAAAGATCGCAGAGGTAATTAAAAAACCCCAAAAACTTTGACCCCAATTTTGACCACTTAACATTTATTGTTTCGGTTTCAAATCAAAATAAAATATTCTATCTATGTCAAAGTTACCTACATCTAAAATTCCAAGTGTTTAGGCCCAAAATTAGCATAGGAGTTTGATAGAATCTGCAAAAGTAAACTCTTTCAACTTTGACCTTTCGTCAGCCAAAATTTTGCCGCCAAACTTATTAAAATGCTTGCTGCATGTCTGAATATCAGTTATCTTAAAATTTCCAATGTTTAGACCAAAAATTGGCTGAGTAGTTTGCTAGAGAACACAAAGATCAATTCTTTTGGACTTTGATCCCTTGGTAGCTCAAATTTTCAACCCAAGCCAATTAAAAAGCTTGCTCTATCTCTGAATACCCTTTATGTAAAATTTCAAATGTTTAGACAGAAATTAGCTGGGTAATTTGGTAGAGATCGCAGAGGTAATTTTTTTTTAACTTTGACCCCAATTTTGATCCCTTAACATTTATTTTTTTGGGCTAAAATCAAATTTTTAAATTTGATCCATGTCCATACATTTAAAATTTCAAGTGTTTAGACCCAAAATTTACGGAAGAGTTTAGTAGAGTTTTCAAAATCCAAATATTATATATATATATATATATATATATATATATATATATATATATATATATATATATATTTGATGGATGTCTAGAAAAGATATGGAGTTATTGTTTTCTTTTTCATAAAGGTATTTTATGGTAGGTTCGATTTTATTTTGTTTGTTAGTAATGTTTTCTATCTTGGATGATTTGGAGAGGCAAATGGAAATGTCGTTTATGTATCTGTAATAAGACGTGCTCTTGGCCAATTTTTATTTTAAGGGTCCAATTTCTATGAATTCCAAAAATATACATGCTTAGATCCCGCTAACGGGATTACCCAAACCTCTGTTTTTAATAGAGTCCGTCAAATGTGAAATACATCATATCAACAAAGACTTATAATGTTAATTATACTATCAGTTTGAAAAGGTAAGTTGATTTTTATTTTGTTCAAATGTTTTAGAAGAAGGTTAAGGCATCTCTGAGTGAGAATATTAGTATATAGGGATTCAATATCAAGTCTGTTTATTGTTTTATTTTTCAGATTAAGGTTTTTCTTATTTTATTAAGTAAGTAACCGGAGCTTTTTTTTGATATAGAAATCGCTGATCGTATCTAACAATGAAGTTTAGCAATGTCTCGCGCTATTATACGGGTAGCACTGGCAATAGTAACTAATAAAAATGATTATATACACTTCGACTCACATCAGTTTATTTAAAAAAACATTTTCTTTATTACATTTTCACCCCAAGCAAGGCAAATTGCCACTTTGGTGTAGGGGGCTACTATCAGGGGCAGCGACTACTGGGGCACTATGTTAGGATTTGGGCTGCAAGATCTCGATTCACGTTCTGCATGTCAGTACAGTTAGGGAAGCAGGGACCTGGAATGGAATTCCAGAGTCCAGCGGTTCTGAAGAAGAAACTAATGGAGTAGAAAGATCTTTTATATCTCGGGATCTCTACTGTGTGGGGTGGGATTTAGCTGCCTGTCAGGTTTGTCGAGGGTGTCTACGTCGTGGGGGCGCAAGTGTCTGCAGTTCACCAGAGCATTCACCATTAAAATACTTGTAGAACAGGCAGAGGGATGCAACGTTTCGTCGATGGGACAGAGGCTGAAGCTTAGATGCTAGTTCAGGACCTATCAGATTGGCGACTCTCTTTTGAACCTTGTCTAGGAGCGAGAGACTAGCAGCAGATGCACCAGCCAAAATGTGACAACAATGCTCCATACATGGGCGAATGGTGGCCTTATAGAGGTACAGGATACTTTCAGGTGTCAGTAGTTTTCTAGCACGGTAGAGAGAACCTACCTTTTTCGCAGAGCCATGGCAATGTTTTCAATATAATTGTTCCAACTCATGTTTTCTGTGAACGTTAGGCCAAGCAGTTTGAAACATGTACACTCAGACAGGGAGTCACTGGCCATTGCTATTGGTGGCAGAGAAGGTTTCTTGTAATTATTGAAGGAAACCAGTTTAGTCTTGGCAGCATTGAATGTGACCATCCATTTATGTCCCCATTCCACTAGAGATTGGAGGTTATCCTCTAGTGTTTTTGCCATTTCTTTAGTTATGTGTTCATTTGTTTTCCTGTCATGCCTGTTATAGAGTGTGGTGTCATCAGCATATATACCTATCTCAGAGGCAGTTTTATCGAGGAGGTCATTAATAAATATTAGGAACAATAGAGGTCCAAGGATAGACCCCTGAGGCACTCCCGCATTTATATCACACTGTTTAGATGTACGACCGTCGAGGACAACCTGGATTTTCTCTTATCTAAGAAGGATTTAATTATGTTAAGTAGTCTACCAGTGATAACGTATGATTTAATTTTCCTGAGGAGACCCTCATGCCATACCCTGTCAAAAGACTTCGATATATCTAGAGCTACCGCTCTGCCCTACCCCGCTTTGTCCAGTGAATGGTATATACGTTCAGAGATTAAAGTGAGGATGGCTGCTATGGAACGGTCTTTTCTAAATCCATATTGTTTGTCAGTCAGAAGTTTAGCATCTGTAAGGTGCCGGACTAGAGCATGGTTAATTATGGTCTCAAATATTTTGTCGAAAAGTGGAAGGAGGCTAATGAGGCGATAATTTATATATATATATATATATATATATATATATATATATATATATATATATATATATATATATATATATTATTATTGATGGGACGATTCCAATATTTTTCCCGATTTCGATACAATTACTGCTTCCGTGCTAAATTCCCGATTGCGATACAATTACCGATTCTGATTCTTTATAAATCTCTCATTATTTAGCTATAAGATTGTTATCTCCCCCGAAACACATGTTAAATATGCAGATATTTTCCTAAGCGTCAAATACACCTGTGGAAGATTATATACCGATTTTAGGTCTACTGGTAATTGAAAATCAATAAATATTTATTATTTTATCATTATTACCAGCAATGGAATACTTTAAATAAAATCAAATAAAAAAAGAAAATTAAAAGAGTCGTTTTGGCATCGGAAAATAAGCATCAATTTTTCCGATTCTGATACCGATTCCGATACCCGCAAATCTTGCGATTTTTCCGATTCCCAATTCCTATTCCGATTAATCGTCCCAACACTATAAGAAAGATAAAATGTAAATAAACTAAAATTCCTTGAAGATAATCTATCAGGAATTAGGGGTACTCCAGAATAAAATGTCTGAACCGTAATTTTTGCATTGCTAGTAAACCTACATGAACTAATACTGCACCGATCCGAAATCCTTTTAAAACTCTTTTGATATGCAGAAATATATATTCTATGCACAAGGTGCGCTTATACACATTTCGTTCGTGAGGATTTCTTTATTCAAAAACCTGGATTTGAATTATTCTTTGAATTACTTTTTCGATGGCTTTTCAGACTCATTACAGACATTGGAATACTTCTTATGGATTATTCTGCATGCGAGTGTGCAGGAAATTAACTTCCGTTTCATCTTATCTTATAATACACTTAATTCCTGATGGATTATCGGCCAACAATTTTAGTTCATTTATGTTAACTTTCGTAAGTAAATTTTGTAAAGGTTTTTGAATTTTTGTAAATTTCTTTTAATTTTTGGAAATTAAAAATTTTTAATGTTTTTTTTTAAAGTGTTTGAAATTTTTTTATATGCATATGAATTAAACTATTTTATTTTCTTATATACATATTTATATTTTGTAACCTTTATTTTTCGTCTTTTCATCTTTTATCCTCATCATATTACCCGCCTAATTTTTTCCAATTCTAATCTCAGGTTTCTTTTTCATTTCTAATTTGAATGTTTTCGAGGCTGATATTGTTTTTTTTACCTTTACATTTGTATAATGACGGCTTTTCGTCTCTTCTGGCGAAGAGCATTTAGTTTCGAAATGCCATGAACTAAAAAAGTTTCTATTTTATTCCTTTTTCCGCAACACTTATTGACTTGATAATGTAATAACGTTCCTTTGTAACTTTACTCTTTATCTTTTTAATTTATTCTATTGTTTGCTTCTCTTAACAATTTAGAACTTTTTTATACATATTTTCCTTACCATTAAACATTTATTTTTTCAGCTTAATATACATCTTTCACACGCTGAAAAGATTCTTCAAAATAAGACTTTCTTCGAAGCAAAATACCCCCGCTCCCCAAAAAATTCAAGTTCCCAAAAAGGAACAAATTTATCTAAAGAAAATGCCCCGTTCATTTGACCCTTTTACCTAGTTTTTTTCTTCTGGTTTTTCATTTGAAAATAAAAAGAAATTATTACGCATTTTTCTAAAGATGTAATAACAACGTTTTAATACGTTAAAATGGAAAAACTCAGTTTTTCTGTTTTTAATAGTGAGAATGTAGTTCATTTTTTTTAAATTGCATGTTAAGTGCCGAAACATTTTAGTGATGCTGTCCACAACCAAAGTTTTAAATGCTAATCAATATGATTACGCAAGCTGAGAAAAGACTAAATCCATGTCTGCTGGTATTGCCTCTTTAAATCCACCAAACTGAAACGGGATATTTTTATTTTAGCAATAAAGTAAGTTTATTGCTATAGGCAGTCTTAATGACAGACATGTTACATTGTTCATTGTACGCCCAGATTCGTTTGTCACATTTTTTTAGTTGTGTGAGTTTTCTCTCAGCTCCATATTGCGAGATTATTCGAGATAACACTAGTTAATCTAACCTTTTGTTTTAGTTTACGGCTCATTTTTGTCTATTAACTGTTTAATAACTTTTGACGAGATTACTCGAGACAATTACGTCTCATTTTGCTTCTTAACTGCTCAACCCCTCTTTGGCGAGATATTGTACGAGACAATTACGGTTGACACCTGACCCATTACTTGTGCCCTTTGCAATTTCCACTCTTTGTTACAATACAGTTTGACCTTACCATTTTTTCTTCGGTACCCATTCTATCTAACTAATTCCCACAGTTTACATGGAAACGCATACCACCTAGTGGTATCAGTAGATATCATACTTAAATCTCAACCTCAAGATGAGGAGTCATTGCTCAAAACGACAATGTACTACAAAAGGGCCGACTGAGAAGCCATCAGAGAACACATCATACCCTATGGACCAATATCTTTTCTCTCCCTGCTGAACAGTGTATCAATAAGACAACCGAATGGTACAAAACAAGTATTGAAGCACATATCCCTACACGGAAGTATCATAGTAAGTCCCACTCACCTCTTGTGTAGCTACCATTGCACAAAGACGATTCGTTTTCATAAGTAAAATACAAAATTTGTAGATGCTAGAAATCATCGTAAGAGTGAAATAATACCAGTCTAAAGAAAGCATGCTGAAATAACCAGGAGATGCAGAGAATAACAGTAAAAAGAACTCGCGATTCCTGGAAAATTTACAATAGTGTAGTGAATAAAAGACAATCAGTAATTCCTCCACCATCCAACAACCAGAGGAGGCGGAATTGCTTGTCCTGCGATTCGCCTCCAACTCCACCTTAGAGGTATCTAACAACTCCCTCTCAAATTTCCCTATGTGGACTGAGGTCAAACAAGAGGATCTGTAAATAACCCCTTCTCATGTCCAAGATATAAAAAAACAGACACCTTCAAGGCGTGAGAGTCTGATCCCATCCCTACTATGCTAATTCAGAAATACCCAGCTGTGCTAGCCCCCGTCCGTTCAAAACTCTACAACAACTACTTCGCTGAATCTGGCTTCACAAATAGATGGAACATGGCCCTTAGTATACGAGTGTACAAGAATTCTGATGAAAGAGCTGACCTTCTCTATTATCATCCTATTAATCCCCTTCCCCCTCTTCTCTAAAATGTTTTAGACATTAATCAATCAAGCACAAGTTCACCACCTCGCAAAAGCTAATCTTCCCTTAGACAGTATGGATTTAGGCTATGTCGTTCTACTGTAGATATTTTAATAGTTATCTCTGAACGCATATATCATACACCGGATAAGGTGGGCGAAGCCATGGCTTTAGTCCTTGCCAAAGACTGACACGAAGGGCTGCGAATGAAATTAAATCCTTGTAAAACTGGACGAATACTACATATAATTAGATCTTTCTTAGATACGAGGACATCTAGGTCTTCATTGATAGACGTACATCCAAGCAGCATAACATTAATGCAGACTACCTCAGTGGTCGATCTTTGGATCACTATCATTTCTAATATTCATGAACGACCCCCTGATAGCATTGTGTCCGAGATGGGTATATTTGCTGATGATACAAAACTCTTTAGGGGGGGGCGGATGTATACAAATCTAAGACAATGGCAGCATCCTTAGAAAACGACTTCCAGACTGTAGTGCAATGGGGTCGTAAATGGATGGTAACATTTAATGCTAGTAAGACTAAGCTGCCCTCTTCTAACAATTACAAGAAGCCTTCCTAACAACCGATATTCATGACAAATAAAACTCTACCTGAAAAATATTCCTTCAAGTCATCGGCTTAACATTCACAGGAAATATGAACGGGAACAAATCCATTGAGGACATTTCGAAGGCTGCTGCAAAGAAGGTGGGTTTCTTCTGTCGTGTTAGAAGATTATTCATACCTGAGAGTATCCTGTACCCCTACAAAACCACCATTCGCCCATGCATGGAATTTTGCTGCCACATCTGGGCTGGTGCATCTACCGTTAGGAAAAGGTCAAAAGAAAATTTAATAGGTCACGCATTGTGAAATAAACCCCAACCCCTGTCGCATCATCGCAATGTTACAGTCTTGTGCCTGTTTAATAAGTATTTTAATTGAATGTGCTCTGCAACAAAATCACACCCCTTCAATGTTGAGGTGCCTAAATGCCGGAAAGTCCTCTACTCTAATAGTTTCTGCCTTCGAACAACTAGATTTGGAATTCGATTTCCTGCTACCTGCTTCCATTATTATACTGACATGCAGAAGTTTAAATGGAACGTAAACTAACATCTTGTTCATGTTCTCTAAACATAGCCTCAAACAGTATCCCCTTACGTCCAAGCGGCGATTTACCTTATTTAGGGTGAACGTAAGTAAAAAAAACAAAAACAAAAACAATAACAAGAACAAAAAAGGGATTTACACAGAAAAATTTCCTTAATAGTAGCGATAAATATACTTGGGTCCTTGTTTTGCTTCTCGCGACGAAGAAACTGCTATCGTCTCAGAAACGATCGTACGCAAAATTGTTCTTTATGTTATATTGGAGCCTACGTAAATGATTATTTTTTAAATTATATTACCTCGTATATATTTTTCCCTTTTTTACCGTTATTTCACCCTAAACAAAGCACAGTGACATTTTGACGCAAGGGGCTACTATTTGGGACCAAATTTTATAGGGATATTATGTAGAGAGTTGAGCAGCGAGATGTCTGTTCACATTACGCATAGACTTCTGCATATCAGTACAGTTAGAGAAGCAGAGAGACAAGAGGGAATTCTAAAGTGTAGCAGTTCGAGGATAGAAACTATTAGAGTAGTAGGATTTTCGGCATCTAGCGATCTCTATAGTGTAGGGTGGGATTTTGCTGCTTGTAAGTTTAGTCGTCGTAGGTATGCACATCGAGGAGGTACAAGGGTTTTTGTTCGTCAGTGCACATTCAATTAAAGTACGTGTAAAACAGGTACAGAGATGTGACATTTTGGCGATGGCACAGAAG